>NW_017729028.1:647194-650091 GCF_001723915.1 Gavialis gangeticus | reverse complement strand
GGGCTGGCAGTGACCTGCAACCACTTTAACTAGTGCTTTGTGCAGTCACGGTGAGCTCTCCTCTTTTCTTGTCTGCCCTTCCCCCATTTGTCTATGTATTCACCTGCTGCATCATGTCTAAAACCTAGACTGAAGACTGTGCAGTGCTGGGACTAGGGCCTAGATTCCAGGTGCTCTGCTCAGCATTGCAATGTCTGCTCCACAAGCAGCCTGATGCCTAGTGAAATCCTCAGCACTGAGTTAAGTGCTCAGGCTCCCTGTTTGGTGCCCAGGGAGAGTTGAGGAATTAAGGCTGTGGATGGGTGGAACTGTCAACATCTTTAAAAGGGGAGGAGGACTTGCTGCTCAGGGACATCAGCTGTTGCAATGTACCTGTTATATCTGCATGCTCCTACAGCAGGGTGAACCAAATTGCTGTAACATTAACTTTGAATGAAACGGGGTTAACAGAATGGTTTTGCTCAGTGTATTCCCCTACCACACAGACCAACAATTCCATTGTAACAGCTTTTGTTAGGACCATTTGTTACCAGTATAACCATTGCTTATGATAATACTAAAGTTCCCTTGTTTAGGAGGCAGTCAGAGAGCTGAGAAGCCAGGTCCCACCGCAGGCGTACAAGGGCAAAATGCAGAGGAAAGGGTGCCTAGCATCTGACCTGCTGCACATCTCCAGTGATAGGTGCTCCCTTCACTTGGGATCCTTAGGCATGAATGCTGTCCTGGAGTTGTGTGTCTAAGCCAGGTTTGCTCAGGCAGACTTTTTTTCTCTAAAAAACAAAACACAAAGAGAACACATAACAGCTGCTTCCATGGTGGTTGGGATGTACACTTAGGATGGGTGACCCAGGTTCAAGTCTTTGCTTTGAACCATGGTTCAGTACCCTAACCACTAGGACAGACACAGTTATCTATGCTCCAGGTTTTTGTTCACATGCTGTGCTCATCTTTCACCTACTGTATGCTTGCGGTGAGACCTGGCAGAACTCAGAGCATGCCTAAGGGCTCAGGTTTTACTAGCAAAGTAGACATTCCTTTAGCTGGTTTCAGAATCCTGGATTTGGCTTGAGCTAGAGGTCAAGTGTCAGTGCTTTGATAACCTTGTAAAGTCTGACTGGAAAGAACTTAGGTCCCTCCAGGGTTAGATGGTGATTTTGTAAATGGTGCCTATATGATCAATTTAGGTTGATGGGTGCTTAAACACCTTTGAGGACCTGAGCCTGATGTTTCCTTTGTACAGTATAATGGCATCTTTATTTTTGGACCTTTTTTGGTATTACTTGAACAAAACTATTAATTGCTAGGATGGAAAAGAGACTTTTCAAGCCAGGTAAACACAAACTCAGTGTGTCAAGAACAAGTCTTTAAACTGAGAAGTTCCCAGTTCATAGTTCTATGCCCAGACCAGTGGCACAGAGATTGCATATGGCACACAGGAGATCAGGCAGGGAGCAGGGAATACATGACAGATAGGGCAGGGAGCAGAAAGCAGAGCAGCAGATGGGGCAAGGAAGGGGGTTGGAGTGGCACTCAGGGAGGATACAGGGCTTATCTTAAGGCATGCCTGCCAAAGAGTTTGGCTACCACTGTCCTAGATGATAAGGAATCACTGGCTTGTCTATCAGTGACCAGCACTTATTACCACTAGATATTTCCCAAGGATATGTTCTGTGTTTTGTTTGCTGGGATGATGTGGGAGGCTGCACTCCTGTTCTTATACAAAGTGCCATAAGCTATAAAGCAAGGGTGTCAAACTGACCCTGGGCCCCAGGTTGGATCCAGACCACATATGCTCCTCCTGGGCCCATTCCCAGGTCCAGTGGTGCAGGTCAGTGTTCAGGCAGTGGTATAATTTGGGGATTGTGTGACAGTGCAGGTCTAGGACAGCCAGCAAAGTGGGTAGGGCAGGGGTGGGCAATTATTTCAGGCGGAGGACCACTTACTGAGTTTTGGCAAGCCATTGAGGGCTGCATGACAGGCAGCCGGGGCAGATAAATATTAATTTTCTAAATTTTTTAGGGGCCCCGTGGGCCGGATAGAATGGCCTGGTGGGCTGCATTTTGCCCACCCCTGGGGTATGGGAATGGCTCTGGGGGAGGGCAGTAGCAGGGCAACTGAGAGCTGTATCTGCAGAGCTCTCACTTACTCCCTGCCACCGATAGTCATGTCCACTGGGGTCCAGGGACCCTGAATTCTGCAGCAGGCCATGCTCCACTAGACACCCCGACAACCTCCTCTGGACTCCTCGCAGTCTGGCTGGAATGGTTCTGTGGGTTGGATCCAGCCTGCAGGTTGTGTCTGAGACCCCTGCCATAAAGTTTGGCCCTGGACTCGAGAGGTTTTTCCCAAAGATCACAAATACTTAAACTTGGAGGGTTTAATTCAGGCCCTATGTCAGGCATATTCTTTTTACCTTGTCAAATGAGGACAGTGACTGCAAGTTGACTGTATGCTAAGAGAGGCTAGAGAAGAGAGCAGTTGTTCAGCTCTGGTGTACACTGGGTACACAAATGTGAGTGGCCAGATTAGAGAGCACAGGAATTGCAGCCCTAATGTGGCTCATGGGAAGGAGCACGTTCTGCAGACAGCCACTAGAGTGTGCACCAGCTTTTAAAGTGTGCACTTGAAGCCTGCTCATCAAACCACGGGCTTTTCAAACCTGTCTGAGGATTTGCATTCTGCAGCTTCTCATGCGACTATTTTCCGTTCAGAATCGACAGTTTTGACAGGACTCTGAAGCTAAAGTGGGGCCTCCCCCCTCTAATTTCCACATCATGCTCTTCCCTCCCCCGCTCCCAGTTTATGGGTAATGTTCAGTCCACGTTTGATGGGTTTTAAATTAATTCCTGCTGATGGCAGAGCTTTCATTTAGCGCATTGACACATCTGCAGGATGCT
>NW_017729028.1:627930-642194 GCF_001723915.1 Gavialis gangeticus | reverse complement strand
AGTTTATGGGTAATGTTCAGTCCATGTTTGATGGGTTTTAAATTAATTCCTGCTGATGGCAGAGCTTTCATTTAGCGCATTGACACATCTGCAGGATGCTCAGAGCCGTGCCTGGATCAGGCACTGATCCTGAATATCCTGGATAATATAGCAATCAGGCCCCTCCTCTGTCTCTTCTAATCCTTCCCTAACACAGTGATTGTGACCATTTCACCCATTCTTTAGAGATAAGCATCTCTAAGCTTGTAATCCCCAAACCGTCTTGAAGAGATGAGTAGGAAAGCAGCTTTCTACCATAATTACCTGAAAGGTAGCCAGCCCTGGATCTCCTTTGCATTAGAGCTGATGAATTGCTGCCTACATTTAGCAATTGCATGACTGCTCCTGCCACTTGATGTACATCATTCCCCAAACCTATTATTTTTCTATTTGTATTTAAAGGGGTGGAGACTAGGGTGATTGTTTCTCACATATTTTTATAGTAGGTTGTTCTTTATCCATGAGCTCACATCCTAACACAGCTTCCTTTGGCATTTTTCTGGACTTCCCTCACAGCACCATGGGGCATGTGCCCACACACTGAACACTAATATTCCTACCTATACACAATATGTGTAAACTTAGACATGAATTTCTGATCATGTTTTTACATACTGTACTAGCCACAATATAATTTGCAACTGGGTTAATTAACAGGTCATTCTAATCACTTTTCTGGGGCCCAATGGCCTGGATGCAGCCTCCCACTTCAAAATCTTGTATCCAGTCAGGTTGTGCCCATATTTCCTGGACCATCACAGCTGCAACAGTCCTCCAGCCCTCCTACTTTCTGTATAGACACACCAGGGATTGGAATCTGGGCACTCACCTGTGCCTTTCTGTCTGCAGTCTACTTTGACCTGTCCATGCATTTCCGTGGATGCAACAGCTGCCTTCCTCTGATGCAGCATTTGGAGCAGCATGGAAATCCTTAACTTCATTTTGCCTCGAGGAAAGGCAAAGTACAGAAAACCCTGAAAAGGTGCCACTGGAGTATGAATGTGTACAAAGCAATCACACTCCAAAAGACTTTAAGGGGCCAAAAGTGTGACCCCTTGCAGTGCCAATCCAAGTCAAAAGATCCCCAAGTAACAATATGAGCCTGCTAGAGATGACAGAGGCCACTGGTTGTCAGCCAGAAGCCCTTCCATTCCTCCAGCCCCTATGATGCTTTCTGAGACAGATATTGAGACACTCACCCTCGACAGGTCCTATATTTTCATGTCACTGATGTTATCACTTTAGAGGTAGGCAAAATAAGAGATTCAAGGACACTTTGAAGGCCAGTCTGAAGAAATGTGATATTAATATCAATATTTGAGAAATCTCCAATGGTGCCTCCAGTGGCACTGTCATGTACAACATGGCATTGATCATTTTGAGCAAACTCACCTCATTAAAGAGGCAGATGAGAGACAAAGGGAAAGAGCTGTGATCTAACATTACCAAATTTAATTCCTTCCATCTGAAACTATTAGAAGTATAAAATAGGAATTTGCTCAACAACTTGTGTTGGATGACAATTTTCTCTTCCAAAATTTTGAGGATACGAATAGGGGATCATCTATCTTGAATCTTTTGCTGACCAAGGGAAGAAGTGGTGGAGGTTGTGAAGGGGGGTGGAACTTTGGAGGAAGTGATTACAGTATGATAGAACGCTTGATCATGATGAGATTGATAAAGCATGAGGTCAGCAGAACTAAGACACTGGATTTCAAAAATGTGGATTTCGACCAACTCAAGGAGATAGTGGGCATGGTGCCATGGGAGGACAGACTGAAGGATAAAGGTGCCCTGGAGGGCTGGCAACTTTAAAGGGCAAGAATTGGAAGACCAACAGGAAGCTGTTGTAACATGGTGGAAGTACAAGAAGAATGGTAAGAGACCATGGTGGTTGCACAAGGAGCTTCTAGGATGCTCTAAAGGAAAAAAGAAAATGTACAGAGCAGTAGGGCTGTGCAAAGCTTTAGTAGCTGATTCAATTCAGAGGAGATATGGCCTGATCCAGCCACCAAATCTCCGAATCCAAATCGAATTGGGAGACCCATTAAAAGGTCCAAATCGAATCAGAAGTTTCTCAATCAATTCGGGGAGATTTGGAGATTCGGAAGGCTTGCAGCAAACAGAAACTGAGAAGAGGGAGGGGGGTGGGGTGATCTTCCATATATGGAAAAGGCTGAGAGTGGTGGGGGAAGACTGCTCTGCTATTAACATCTGCTGTTTTCGTCCCGTTTTGCCATAGCACACACACGTGATATGAAATCTGCTTTCAACAGTTTGGGGTGCACTTTCACAGAAACCCCTGCACAGGTCTAAAGAGCAGATCACCAAGGAAGCATAACAAGGATTTGCAGGGACAAAATCAGGAAGACAAAGGTAAACATGAACTTCACCTGATGAGTCAAGTTAAGGACCAGAAGAGGTGGTTTTCATAGATTTCATAGACATTAGGGCTGGAAGGGACCTTGGAAGATCTTCAAGTCCAGCCCCCTGCCCCATGGGCAGGAAGTCAGCAGGGGTTATAGGATCCCAGCAAGATAAACATCCAAAAGTCTCCTGAAGGTGCTTGAACCACCTCTGGTGGCAGTCTATTCCAGACCTTGGGGGCTTGGACATTAAAGTTCATCCTTATGTCCAGCCTGAAATGGTCTTGGAGGAGTTTGTGACTGTTTGACCTTGTCATTGCTTGGGGCGCTCTTGTGAACAGATGTTGCCCCAGATCCTGGCGAACACCCCTTATAAACTTATAGGCAGCCATCAGATCACCCCTGAGCCTGCGGTTTTCCGGGCTGAAGAGTCTCATAGCTCTCAGGCTGTCCTCATAAAGTCTGTTTTCCTGACCTCTGATCATGCACGTGGCTCTTCTCTGGACTCTCTCAAACTTCTCCACATCCTTTCTAGATTGTGGAGCCCAAAACTGGATGCAGTACTCCAGCTGCAGCCTCACCAAGGCCAAGTACAACAGGAAAATGATGTCCTGGGATTTGCTTGAGAAGCATCTAGGGATGCAAGCCAGCGTTTTGCTTGTTTTACTAGCTGCAGCATCACATTGATGGCTCATGTTCATCTTGTGGTCAGTCATGACCCCCAAGTCCCTTTCGTCCGTAGTGCTAGCCAGCGTAACACTGCCAAGCCTATAAGCATGCTGTGGGTTTTTCTTCCCAAGGTGGAGAACCCTGCATTTTTCGGTGTTAAATACCATCAGGTTCTCATCCACCCATTTCCTGAGCCTGTCCAGGTCAGCCTGGATCACCCTCCTGTCCTCAGGTGTGGACGCTTTACATCAGAGTTTGGTGTTGTCGGCAAACTTGGCCAGTCTGCTTCTGACACTAGTGTCCAAATCATTAATGAAGACGTTGAATAGTATAGGCCCAAGGACAGAGCCTTGAGGGAATCCACTGGTCACAGGGCACCATGATGATTGACTTCCGTCAACCACCACCCTTTGGGTCTGACCACGGACCCAATTCCCCAGCCACTGGATTGTGGTGAAACCGAGGCTGCAGTTGGCCAGTTTTGCTAAGAGGTAATCATGGGGTACCAGATCAAAGGCTTTTCTGAAGTCAAGATTTACAACATCAATCTCTTCTCCCTTGTTCAGGTGATAGGTCAAGGAAATGAGATTGGTCAAGCAAGACGTACCCGCAACAAACCCATGCTGGCTATCCCTCAGGATGTTGCCATCAGCTAGTCTGTTAAAAATGGCCTCTTTGATAATCTTTTCTAAGACCTTCCCTGGGATAGAGGTCAGGCTGAAGGTCCTGTAGTTTGCTGGATCCACTTTCCTCCCTTTCTTGAAGATAGGCACCACATTGGACTTCTTCCAATCTTTGGGCACTTCACCAGAGCACCAGGAGTTCTCAAAGATCCATGCCAGGGGCTGGGCTATGATGCTTGCCAGCTCCTTGAGTACCCTGGGATGTCGATTGTCAGGGCTGGCTGACTTGAAGGTACACAGCCTCTCAAGATATTCCTTCGCAAGGTCAGCATTGATGGAGGGTAAAGTATCTCCCTCACCCAGGCCTTCCTGTCCTGTAACTGATGAAAAACCGATGCAAAGTACTCATTTAGCAAGTTGGTTTTTTCCTGGGCGTCGGTTGTCAGTTGTCCCATCTGGTTTAGCAGGGGTCTAATGTTGCCCTTGCTTTTCCTCCGGCTCCCCACATATCTTAAAAAGGACTTTTTATTGTCCTTGATATTTGTAGCTAGTTGGAGTTCCGTCGCAGCCTTGGCTTCCCTGGTTTGGTCCCTGCAGGTCCGGACCAGCGCAGAGTATTCCTCCTTGGAGGTGGATCCAGTTCTCCATCCTTTGTAGGTCTTTCTTATTAGATGCAGGAGGTCCACTAGTTCCCTGTACAGCCAAGGGGGCTGCTGTGCCCTTTTGCTGGCTTTCCTCTGAGACGGGATAGACTTTGCTTGTGCATCCAGGATTGCTCTCTTGAGAAGCAACCAATCATCCTGAACTCCCCTCCTGTTTGGGTCGTGGTCCCCTAGGGCCTCACTGACAAGCCTCCTGAGCTTGTCAAAGTCAGCTATCCTGAAGTTGAGGACTTATGTATTGCTGACTGACTTGCTAGCTTTACGAAGGATGGTGAAGGTGATCAGCTCGTGGTCACTGTCACCCGGCTCCCCTTTCATCGTTAGGTCGCTGATTAGGTCATCTCCCATTGCCAGTACCAAGTCGAGCAGTGCTTTACTTTTCGTTGGCCCATAGACTTGTTGAGTCAGATAGAGCTCATCCATGCGTGTGAGAAAGCTTTGCAACTGTTCAGATTTGGCCGAGCTCTCTTCCCACGAGAAGTCTGGGTAGTTGAAGTCTCCCATGACAAACATGCACTGGGAGTGTGCGGCCTCAGCCAATTCCCTTGAGAACTCCTGGTCAAGTTCTTGATCCTGGGTGGGAGGTCTGTAGTAGACTCCCACCATTGTGCCCTCTGTGCCATGTTCCCCATGGATTTTAACCCAGAGGGTCTCCAGTCGTTCACCCTGGGCACCAATGTCAAGTTGCAGGGACAATTAGCTTTCTTTGACATAGAGAGCGACACCCCCGCCCCTTTTGTCCACTCCATCTTTCTTGTACAGGGTATAGACATCTATACCTGTGGTCCAGTCATGGGTGGAGTCCCACCAGGTCTCTATTATCCCTATGACATTGCAATTATTTGTGTTAAGCAGGAGGACAACTTCCTCCTGTTTATTTCCCAAGATCCTGGCATTTGTGTACATTTACTTTATAAATATATTGGTCATAAAAGAAAGACCAAGGTAGCTGGGTTCACAATTAAATAGTCAGTGTAGCAGACTTAAGTTTTGAGCTCTGGATGAGTCCTGGGCTCGAGATTCTGCAATTCCAGTTGGTGGAGCCCATCTGCCAATCAGAAGCAAGCCAGGGAAAGCAATGCCATGCCCTTTCCATGAAGGGAGAGGGCAAGGAGCAGTCTGCACCTGGTTCGAGACTGCGCCCTACCAGGTCTGGAGAACTTCAGGGGTGGAGCCCCTGAAGTGTATAAAAGGAGAGCATGCTCGGCCCATTGGAGTGAGAGATGCAGCAAGGGACAGCGAGGAGAGAGGAGCTCTGGAAATGACTATCCACGGGACCCCGCCTGAGCCTCAACGGTGCGTGGATCGGCACACAGAGAGCTGGCCCTGGGAGCAGCTCAAGGCTGCTCGGGCCCCACACAGTGCACAGGTTGGCGCACAGAGAGCTGGCCCTGGGAGCAGCTTGAGTTTGCGCAAGTTAGCCCCGGCTCTAGGCCAAATAAGTGGAGCCCTGCAGCGTGGCTCCACATTAAACTAAGAGCCCCGGTGCCCAGAGCTGGACCTGGGAAAGGGAAGGACCCCCAGTATGAGGTCGGGGAACTAGAGCCAGTAAGGGCTTGGTTCCTGTGGGAGCACCCTGGGTGCCTAGTGTGGGGCACCAGGCCATCAAGAGGAGCTGGGACCGCCGCCAGAGAGAGGCCATCATGGGACTGGCCACCAGGGGATAGCCTTGGGTGCTTCAGAGCGGGAGTGTGAGTTGCTGGGGAAGCAGGTCCCACAGAAGAGGTGGGCTTGGGAGGGTCTGCCACCTCCACCCTCCTCCATTATGGGAGGGGTGTGTCCACATCCTGGGGCCCTAAAGGGGAGGAGAGGGGCTCAGGGAACATCCCGGGAGGTTCTGAGTGCACCCCTTTTTTGTGATTGTTGTTGTTTCATATCGTAGAGGCTAATATATAGTTATGGGTACTCCTTAAGGGAGTTTATATGGGTTTATCTGTCTTTATTGTCTATATGTATATGTTTATTGCCTATAATCAGAACATACCTGTATTGTTGTCTGTGTATGACTATAGTATTGCTACCTCAACTCACCTGGGTTATCTATATTGATGCTCATTTGTGTTTATTGTGTTGATGCCTTGACTTACCTGTTCCAAAGTGTTAATGCTTATTTTTTGCAGGGGGGTTAATTATTATATATGCTGTGAATCACCTGGTTTATGTTTTTGCAGTCCCTTGATGTGGTACAGTATGTTGATTGCAGGTTATTATATGTGGTGTCACATACTAATTTTACTGTAACTATTTAATGGTCCTTATTTATATTAATTTATTGTAGCAATATATTTGTATATAGTTAAGCGCTTGGTCTTGGCCTGGCTCTGTAGAGAGGAGAGGGAACTGCTCCCAGGTGGCAGGCTCTCTTTCAGCACCTGCCTGACCACCATCCTTCCACTGGTATACCCAGGCTGTCAGGATGGACTCTTAACAGAAGATGCTAACAAAGAAGGCTGCTCAACAACTACTTTGCCTCAGTCTTAAAAAAAAAATTAGGTTTCAACTAGACTACTAACAAAGATTATTTGGATAAGGAAGGGGAAAAGCTGAGGAATGAGATAATAATAGAATGAATCAGAGTGTTTTTGATGAGTCTGAATGAATTCAAGTTAGCAGAGTCTGATGAAGTTCATCCCAGGGTGCTTAAGGAACTGGCACAGGGGATCTCAGAGCCTTGGCAATTATTTAAAAGTTGTGGGAGACAGGTGAAGTACCAGAGGACTGGAAAAGGGCCAACATAGTACCCCACTTTAAAAAAAGCAAATAGGAGGACCCCGGGGGAACTACAGGCAACCCCCACTTAATGCTGTTTCACTTAGCGCTATTTTGCTACAATGCTAATTTTAAACTAATATCTGATTTCATTAGCACTCAGCGAGTTTCATTATAATGCTTGTGGTTGCCATCTTGGGTCATCAAATAAGTTTCACTTAACGCTCATTTCGTTTAACACTCAGTTTTTCAGGAACCAATTAAGAGTGCGAAGCAGGGGTTGCCTGTATGGACTGATTAGTCTCATCTTGATACCCAAGAAGTTTCTGGAGAATACCCTAAGGAAGTCTATTTCCAAACATCTGGAGAAGAAAAAGATGATCACAAGCAGCCAGGAAGAATTTTACTCTGAATTTGTCACATCAAACAAACTTAACCTCTTTCTTTGACAAAGTAACTACTTGGGTAGATGAAGGGAGTACTTAGGAGATAGTGCATCTCAGGGCTTGAGCATGGCTTTTGACAAAGTCCTACATGACTATCTCATAAACGGACTGGAGAAATGTGGGTTTGACAAAACTACTATAAGGTGGATAGACATCATAAGCAAAGGGGAGTTAAACATGGATCCATTTATAACTGTCACAAGCAAAGGGGAGTTATAAGTGGATCCGTGTTGCAATGGCAGGAGGTTTTAAGTGGACTCCCACAGAGGTCTGTCCTGAGCCCAGTGCTGTTCAATGTATTTATTATTTGGAAGTTGGAATAGAGAGTTTCTTGAGCAAATTTGCAGATGACACAAAATTGGGAAGACTGGAAACAAACTGGAATACAGGATGAAGTTCAATGCTGAGAAATGCAAGGTGCTACCCCCTTGCGAAGAATAATTGAAAACACAAATATGAGATGAGTGACATTTGCCTGGATAGCAGCACTATGGAAGAGGATTAGGAGTCATAGTAGATTGCAGACTCAGTACGTCTGCGGAGCAATGCAGCTGCACAAAAGGTTTTGGGCTACATCATTAGGAGCATGATGTGCAAGACACAGGAGGTGATAGCTCCTTTTTACTCGCTGCTGAGTAAGCCTCATCTAGAGTACTGTGATCAGTTTTGGGCTTGACGTTTTAAAAAAGACATGGAGAAGTTAGAGAGGATCTAGAGGCACATGACAAAAATGATAACAGACTTGGAAGGCAACCCAAATCATATGAGAAGAGGTTGAAAGAGATAGTCCTGTTCACCTTACAGAACCGGCACTTAAGAGGGGACATGATAGCAGTCTTCAAATATCTTAAGGCTGCCATAAAGATGAGGGAAAACACCTTTGCTTTCTAGCTGCAGAGAGCAGGACACTGACAAGTGGCTTGGAGCTGCAGCAAAATAAGCTTAGATTAGATATCAGAAAAAGCTGATATCACCATTGGAACAGTGAGGCAGTGGAATAGACTGCCTTCGGAAGGTGTGGACTCTCCACCACCGGAGGTGTTCAAGAAGAGATTGGATATGCACTGATCAGGGATGATGATCTAGTAGTTATGCTATGCTGTGGGTATTTCTTATGCTTCTGGGCTCTGCTGGTTGATGCATGGAGCTGGGAAAGAACTTACTTCCCTTCCTGCTGCTACCTGTCAGGGATTTGGGGTTTTTTTTAATGCTTTTCTCTGAAACATTGGGCATTAATTACAGCCACAGCTGGGGATTTTGACTTGGGTGTGTCAATGCCCCTTCTGGGACTACAACCCCAAACTTCCTGGCTCAGTTGTCTTGCCCCTCTGTTAAGGGTCAGACTGATCACCACATTTAGGGTCAGGAAGGAATTTTACCCCTGGACAGATTGGTTGCATCCAGACATGCAGAATGAGCAGTTTGTGGCACTGCAAACCTTCACACCAAAAAACCAACAAACAAAAAAAAACTGAAACAAAAAAGTGGTGCAAAGCACTTACAAGCATGTGCTGGCACATACGGAGATCAGGCCATCCAGAGCAATGCTCTGGCTGCGAGTCAGGCCTCCATGTTGCCCAACTTATGCCCCTGCTGCTCCAGGCCACCAGGTAAGATTGCTGAGGCCAGCTGTGCTGGTCCCAGCCACCAGCTCTCCCTGGCTGAAGAGCTGAGAGGAGCTAGGCAAAGGCAATTTGCTTGCTGTGGGACACTGTTTTGCAACGAAGTACACATGCACTGCAGCAGTCTGTGCCGCTTCAAGTGCACATCTCTGTATGTCTGAACGCAACCATTGGCATGGACTGTAGGGGTTTTTACCTTCTTATATAGGCAGGGTTGTGGCCTTCTTCCTTGGTTGCAGCAGCAGGACTTTTGTTGCCATTGTCCCTCTCTTTAACTGTGGCATGGGAAGGAACTATGCTTTGTGGCTGTGTGGTAGGTTTGCCTGTGTAGTTTTAATAATAGGTTACAAAAGGATTTGCTTGGGATAGTTTGGATAGGGATGATTCTGCTTCAGGCAGGGGTGTGGACTAGATTAGCATATCTCAATCCTTGGGTCGTGACCCAAAAGTGGGTCACAAGAATATATGAAGGGGTCTCAAACATAACAAAAAAAAAGGATTTTCTTCTTGCAAGGAGAAAAATGTGGGAAACTGCAGGATTCCCCTTTCAGGCAGGCAGAGTTCCAGCATGCAAGGGGCTGCTTGGGGCCATGGGTAGGTGAGAAGTGTGATCAGGTAAGGGGACCCCCCCCCCCCAACCCACCAGCCAGGCACCATGGAAAGCAGTTCCTGCAGCTCCCCACAGATAAGTGTATGGGGGGCAAGGAGGGGCTATAGACTAGCATTTATCAACCTGTGGGTTGTGACCCAAAAGTGGGTCGCAAGAATATATGAAAGGGTCACAAACAAACTTTATAAATGATTCTCCTTTAAAGGCAAACAATATGGGCAACTGTGGCTTTTCCCTTACAGGCTGGCAGAGTTCCAGCCTGTGAGGGGCTGCTTGCCCCCCTGCCCCACACACCCACCCCCTGCCCCACATGCTGGGGGACTGTGGGTCAGGAGTGAGGGGCACTGGGTTGGGACTGGCCATTGATGTTGACAAATGGGTCCTGGTACAAAAAAGGTTGAGAACCACTGGACTAGACCTCTAGAGGTCCCTTCCAGCCCTATGTTCCAGGTTCTGTGAACTCAGATTGGCCTCCTCAGCCATCTCCATTTACCAGTGACTCCCCTATTTACTGGAAGACTCTTTAAATCAAAGGATTGCCAATGGGACACCCAGCAGACAGGACCTGGGCAGGTCCCACGGGTGCACCAACTGGTCTCTAGCTACCCAATGTGCAGCCTGTCATTTTGAAGCTGCCCAAACTCTCTTGTGAGCAAGGTGTTTAAGAACCACTACAGCAGTGGGAAGACTGGGGTGCTGCACATCAGCAGGGGAAGAGTTTGATAATTTTTATGCTGTGAGTAGTCCTGGTAAACTTTCTGTCCCTTGAAAAGGAAGCCAAGGTGAGACTAGCTGAGAATTCTTGCATTCTGCATTTTTCCAGGTATTCATGTGGCATTCATTAATGTGGGTGAAACTCCCATGGGAGTCCATCAGGCCCTACAGAATGATAGAAAACCACCCTTCCTATTTATGTACTCAAAAACTTCCTGGGGTGGTGACAAAGAAAGGAATGTGCTTCAGTTCAGTTGGGGAAACTCATCCATAAAAACCATATGCCTGAGGCTCTTCCCCTAGGTTGGCAAGGCTTAGGTCAATATCTTTATTATGGCAGTGTCCACCTCATGCTTGGTGCAACCAAAAGATTTGATCATGACAAACTGGTTTGCAATGGTCAGTTGGAGGTTGCCAGCTTCCAGGTAGTTATTGCCACTTGCTTCTCCACAGGTAAAGAGAATGCTCAGTTGGACCGTGCCTCCCCAGCCCCGGGGCTAGCCCTGTGCATATCGCCACGAGAATGACCTCGCTCCACTTGAAAGTCTCTTGTCACTGCAGGTCATCCAAGGTCTACAGCACAAGCCTCTTCTGACCAGTGCACGTGTTCTTCCCCCAGCCTGAGTCAGAGGTGGACAGTCTGCAGATGGTCCTAGTGCAGGGGTTGGCTACTAGGTCTGTGTGAAATTTTGGTGGGCATTTTGTATTGGAACGTTTTGGCGGCTGAAACGCAAAATCCAAAATGAAACGTGAGGCTCTGAAACAGCTCCGAAATTAAACAGGCCATCCAAAATGTTTCAGAAATGTTTTGAAATGATTTGGATGTTTTTGAAATGTTTCAAATGTTTCGAGCTGTTTCGGAGGTGGGCTTGCAGGGAAAGAGAAACTAAGAGGGAGGGGGAGGAGGGGGGGAAGGACTGCTCTGATATTGACATCTAGAGCTGGCCAGTGACAACGATCTGTCCTTGAGGTCCCTTCCAATCCCAGTGCTCTGGGGGAGGGACAGAGAAGCAGCATAAAAGGTTGTCTGTGACCTGCTCTTGCATTTTGCAGCTGCATCTGTCTGTGTCTACAGCAGGAGCAGCAGAGACTGAGAGCAGCATCTGTAAGCTTGCAGCTTGGTAGTGCCTTGTGATCAAGTTGTAGCCCTTGCTAATCCTTTCCTATATATTTACCCTTGCCTACCCTTCCTCCCAAATCCTGTTATTTGTTCTTATTTTTTTTTGCCTCCAAACAAAAAGAAAGCAGTGTTTTGTCTGACAGTGACTCACCACAGTGCACTGCAGGAAAGCACTCAATACACATACATTTATTACACACACACTTGCACAGATGCACATTTTTTTCTCAGCACATAAAATATGAAGTGTGCTGGAAAGGCAGGTGCCGGGTCTTTTGGCCAGGGAGGGAGAGGGGGCAGAGGGAGAGCTGTAATTCTACCCCCGCCACACACATTTAGACATACCCTCTTTCTTGGCACTAGCAGGCATGAGGCTTCTGGTGTTAGTGGCAGCAAGGAGGTGGGACCAGTGCCTGCTTCTGCACCCCCTCCGATAACACCACCCATAATAATAACCCTCAGCACCACCAGTATGACAAGCAGCAGCACCAGCATGACACCCTCCTTCACCCCCATTTCAGTTCCCAGCCTGAGCCTTCCAGTGCCAGAGGAGCTGGATCTGGAAGCAGGTGATCTGAGCGCCCTAGCAAAAGAAATTCTGGGGACTGAGGAAGAATCTGAGTTTGTGCCCCACTCCCCTCCAAGTTCCCTTAGATCCAGGTCTACTTCCCTGGAAGGCAGTTCGGAGGAGGTTGAGGTTGTGGAGGCAAGTGGCTTAGCTGAGTCTGCTCCTCTTGTTGTTGTGCCTCTGCCTGCTGAGGAGGGAGATCAGGCAGGATACTCACCTGCACCCCAGAAGCAAGGGGGTAGTGTGGTGTGGGATCATTTTGAGGTGGCAGATAATCCCAGGTATACTATCTGCCTGCACTGACAATATAAGAGCAGCAAGGGCAAGGAGGAGAAACACTACAGCACCACAGGGATGCTGATTAGGGCTGTGTGAAGTTTCAATCCCCGATTCAATTCAGTGGAGATTTGGCCCCATTTGGTGGCCAAATCTCTAAATCCAAATTAAACCTGGAGACCCTTTAATCTCTCTGAACCAAATTGGAACCCTCCAAATTGATTCAGAGAGATTTGAAAAGATTCGGACATAGATACAGCTTTAAACATTTTTTCTACATACCTCAAGGCACCAGGCCGCTTGTGAATGCTGAGATGCTGGGGTGGATGGAGCGTCCCACAGGAATGCAGGGGGTGGGGGTCCCCAGCACGCTCAGCAATAGACCTGGAAGTGGACCAAGCAGCACTTAGTTGGTGTGTGTGCTCTTCCTGGATGGAAGGAATAGTAAAGAAGCCAGAGGCTGGCATGCAATGCAGGCAAGAAAGCCAGTCAGTGAAAGTGGAAATGGAGGCATCATGGGGTGAGAGACAGGATGGGGTAGGGGGAAAGTAACAGGTAAAAGTGGAGAGGTACCTGGGGAGACGGATGTCAGGCAACTTGTAGTGTGTCCAATGTCTATATTGAGTCCATGAGTTTCTGTACCTAGGAGGTTGATGAAGTGAAGTTCATAGGCCTGTCTGTAAAAAGTGGGTTGTAAATTCCCTTTGAGGATCAGGACTGAGAGACTGGAGACGAGTGGTTTTCTTGTGAGAAATGTGCCCCCACAGGTAGTTGGGTATTCTGGTCTGTAATAGATTCTGGTGCACCGTTTGTGGGGGTACTGGACATATGTTGGCAGGTTTTGCATTTCTTGTCATGGCGTGGTCTGGATCCATCCCATGTATTTTGGGCTGTAGGGAGTTGGCTTCTGGCGATGAGGTTAGTGATGTTCGGTGCTTGTTTGAATTAGAAACCACTTTTCACAGCTGCACTCCTGCAGCTGGGAGCCTGCTGGCAGCTGGAGTGTGGCTATCAGGGTCAAAAAACCCCTGTGCTGCAAGGTAGCAGCATGAGGAATGCCTGAATGTTCGGTGTGGCAGTGCAGATGGGTCTGCAGTGCCACATACTGCACAGCTGCACTCGTCTGGACATGGCCCTAATTTGTATATGTAAAATATCTTCCATAATACTACAAGTGACAATTTCTTCCATTTTATGAACAGGAAGCAATGTGCATCAATTCAGCAGTAATAACTGAATACACCTTCAGGATTTTAAAATTGTAATTAAATATTTTTCAAATTAAATGATAATGTACTTTTTAATGACTGACTCAGTTTAGAAGTCATACATTCCAAGTTTCCTCCATAGGATTTTTAATCCGAAAAAAGTAGTACAAACACAGCAAACAACTTGTTATTTAGCCACACAATGTTAGTACTGTTAGGTATGCAAACATAATTCACAAGATAAACCCGGAGGGTGCGTCCACATGAGCAAGCCACGTGCCTTTTGCCCCGCCTCAAACCCCTTTGAGGTGGGACAGCAGGTGCGTGTGGGAATGAAAAAATGTTCCCTGCGCTGCAAGTTTGCAAAATTAGACCCCTGCATATCCAGGGGTCTAAAAAATCAAAGCTTAAAAAAGTGGCGCAGGGCATTGTCCGGGACCATGCCCTGAGGCAACCGGAGGCTGGCTGCCAGAGCGTCTCTATGGTTGCCCCTCCCCCTGGTGCTGAAACATGCGGCAGGCCAGGCCGCATGTTTCTGCACCATGGCTCTGGTGCCAGTGGGGTTGGAGGAGGGGGGAGGGGACCATGGGGGAAGACCCGACGGCCCCGTCCACTCCCCCAGCCCCCCTCCC
>NW_017729028.1:620208-627199 GCF_001723915.1 Gavialis gangeticus | reverse complement strand
GTGGGCCTTGCAGGGGGAGTGGTAGCCCCTGTGGGGGCCATACCCCTTGTGTGGGGGACGAACACTTTGTGTGGGGGATGAACCCCCTGTTGGGGGGGCCAGACCCCTTGTGTGGGGGCCGAACCCCCTTTTGGGGGGCTGAACCCTTTGTGTGGGGTTCTGAACCCCATGTTGGGGGCCAAACCCTTTGTGCGGGGGATGAACCTGTATGGGGGCCAAACCTTTTCTGCAGGGGATGAACCCCTTGTGTGGGGACCGAACCCTGTTGGGCAGCTGAACCCTTTGTGTGGGGGGATGAAGCCCCTGTTGGGGGGCCAAACCCCTTATGGAAGGCCAATCCCCATTAGGAGGCTGAACCCTATTTTGGGGGGACTGAACCCTTTGTGTGGGGGATGAACCCCCTGTTGGGGGTCTGACTCCCTTGTGTGGGGAATGAACCCCCTTTTGGGGGGGCCAAACATTTTGTGTGGGGGCTGAACCCCCCCTGTTGGGGGGCCACAGTCCTTGTGTGGGGGCCATCACTCTGTAGGAGGGCAACAAAATATGTATTCATGAAACCTGCATTTAGAGTTCACTTTATTATGGAAAGAGACTTGCTTTAACACTGTAGATATGTCAATATAACATTGTCCAACTGATCACTATCTCTGTCTCATTCCCTCTCTTTCTTTACAGTGGTCTTTTGTTTTACTTGTGGAGGAACATGGATTTGGGGGTATTTTAGAGTGACTTTGGGGTTTTTTTTAATCAGGGATTTTTCAGTTTTCCAATAGGGAACACCAGAATTCCTGCTAGGTAGGCCAGTGGCAGGACCCTGCTTGCTCAAAGCTGGCACCTTGGACCTATCTGGCTGTGGCTGACTTCCTGGCCAAATGGGGCCAGGAGGACATGCTTTGACAGTTCAAAGCAGGCCACCACACCCAGAACATCTTCTGGGTGATAGCTGGCCAGATGGCTGGGCAGGGGACACACATGGCAGTAGTGCTGCACAAAGGCCAACCCTGCAACTGCAGTCCACTGGCAGCTGGCCCAGAGGGGCAGATGCCTCTATTGGCTCTGCAGTCCCCATCCAAGTCTGGCAGGTGCACAGCAGGTCACAGCCAGGCAGCAGCCCCCACTGCCAGACTGCTGCGGTGGGTTGAGGGTGCAGGGAACTCTCAGGGCTGCTTCAGCAGTCCAGCTGGCACAAGGGGTAATGTCCCCAGGTACCATTTGGCTCGGCCCTAGAAGCTTCTGAGAGCTAGTAGCCCTGAGCTACTTGCCAGGGCAGCTTTTTATACTGCTGGGGACAGCACAGGTGCTGGCCCTGGGCTCTACTTGCTCCCCCTGGCTGAAGATCCGGGAGGAGCCAGGTAGGTTTATTTTGCCCCAAGTGGCACAATTTGCTCCACAACAAAGTGCATGTCCAAGCACGTGCGCTGAAGCAAAAAGCCCCGGCTCAAATTTGCACCGCTTCTATTTGAGCTGCTGCAAGTGCACGTGCTTGCATGCATGGATGCGCCCAGAGATTTCAAATAGGAATCCATTCTGACATGTTGTGATCATTCTGAGTCCTTTGCAACAGAAGAATTGCTCTATTTTTCTGTAGTAAAAATAAGTGACAACTTAAGAGCTGGCATTTTTTGAAGGGTGCCTTGAGTCTAAGAACATTGAGAACCACAGTTCTAGAGATAAATGAGACCATACTCATGGATGTGGTCTAAGACTCCAAATACAAGAGGTACTTTGGATCACTGTAGTTCAGGTGATGCATCACTTCAGTGCAGGATGCATGATGGTAAACTACCCCAACTGATAACCGAGTATCAATCCTACCCATTATTGTGCTTGTACACCCTGCTTATCCCTCTTCATCTTAGACTATTTTAAGTATTAGAGTATCTGGAGTGACTCTTCAGCGAGTACATAAAAGTTAAGGGTAGTAGCAGGTTCTTCTGTGGATCTAGAGATTTCCTTTGAGAGCATGAGGATTTAAGTACTGAATTAAGCCCTTTTCCCATGAGGGCTTAAACCATGAGAGATGCACTCAACTGTGTGGCTTGGGTAGTTGGGGGATATGCACAACAAGCAGCTGAAAGGAAAACCTGTGGCTAGGATTTCACTTTTGTAATACATGCTACTTACTCATCCATTCCCATGAAGTCTTAGCTATGTAATGAGATCAGCTGATTTAGTATTTTCTTCACTACTCTCTGAAAGTGTTTACAGCAAAACCCACTATGACAAGTTAGCTAAAATGCGTACATAAAGGAATACATCTGAGTAATTGTGATTGTTGGTGTATACTACATCTAGGAATGACTAAATTGTAACAGACCCACATAAATGAAGCTGGCTATAGATCAGTGAAATATCCCAACAGTGGTAGCCAGTGTTGTTGTTACAGACCATGTAAATGTGTAGTAATAATGCCATAAGTTCACAATTAAAAGATTTTATTTCAACTGTAAGAGGAACATTTACACATTAGCACGAGTATGTACAATTTAAATATTAGCCTTTCAGAAAGAAAACTAAATAGTTGAAAATGAGCTATCCTAATTTGAGACACTGTGTGTTAAAGCTATCACCCTCTTTGACAGCTACAGCCTCGAGCAGAGCCTGCTTCTTCTGCATACTGCGGGATGACTCCAATTCATACATAGTTGTCAAATTGAAAAGAACACTCTCATGTAGGTAGTGTTTAGGGTCCTGCTGAACCATTCCTTCCAGTTGCCGGAGGGAATCCTTCAATTTTCCCAGATAAAGCAGACAAACAGCAGCATTGTTATTAGCCTGGAGAAAAAGATATTATGTATTGTATTATGTATAAGTCTGGAGTCAGACCAAATTTGCCAAGTATTTAGATTTACTTATTCCCTGCCTTAGTCACTCCCTCCTCCCCCCAAATAATTGCATTTTATGGATTGTCTTCTTCAATATGACCCAATTCTCACTTTCTGGGCAGTGGGGGACCAGTAATTCTCAGAAGCTGCCCTATAGCAGCAGGACCTATTGACCTACAACAGCTGAAGTTCTCAAAGACAGAAGAGCTTCAGCTGGTTTCAAGACTGGCTGAGGAACACTACTCATTAGTACATGTTAAAAGCGAGTTGAAATTGGTTTCAGAAAGTACACCTGCCCTGAAGCCCTGTTAGTTCTTTCAGCTTTACAATTATATCCTTCTATTTTCAAATATGTTTCTCTCCCCTGATGCTGTGTGAAAGCTCCACCCAAACAACAGGGGGAACTGATTTACTACAGAAACATGTCAGAAACTGCCTTTTAAGCTAATGGGGTTGTTCACCAACCAGGGCAGCCCAAATAAATCCCAGAAGTCAAGTTATTTTTCTCTTTCCTCTGCAGGAAAGAGAAAAGTTTATCAACATGAGTTACAATAATACAAAGGGCTGCTTAGCAACAGGAACTCCCCCACTTTCTGAAAGCTTAGGGAAGAACATGGCCTTTTTCTCTAGAGAGCTCTATTAGATCTACCACAGCTGAAGGGAGATTGCCTCAATTTTCAGCAGATACATTTGTAGTTCAATGTCACAAGACTCTTACTTAGGTACTCCCTGAACTCAGGTGTCTGCAGTTTTAAAGTGGCCTTGGAACAGTGCAGTAGAGATACATCCAGATGCCCAAGAATCAGCTCATTCTCAAGTAATTGCATACAGAGTGCTGTCAAAAATGCAAACAACTGAACTGAACAAAACTGATAATTCTCTAATCTCTCAATGATTGCTAAAGCTTTCATTTGCAAAATGTTAAAAAATATTTACAACTTGATAGTATCTCTTTGATGTCATATGTCAACAAATCAATTCCTTTATGTTGATAGCTGCCATTTCATTGTACACCTTGTAATTCTGACCTAAAACAAACAATAAAAGCCATACATACAAACCCTTGCAGAGCTGTCTTGAAACAAAATAAAGTTGAATATATGCATAATAATCTCATCCTTCACAGAAACAGGTTTTTTCTTCCCTTGCTCATCTATGTCTTATCAATGTTTTGTTTGGACCTTGTTTCACTTTCATATAAAGCTCCCAAGCCACCCTGGGCACTCAAATCTAATGGATTCAGGAATCACTCAGGTGTCAGTAAACTGTAGAAAAGGTGGAGGTTTACCACAGCATTTGATGGGTCAATCCTTAAAATTTCTGTGAAGAATCTGTGAGCTTCTGCAAAGTTATTCTGACCAAGATGGAGAAATGCTCTAGAAAGTAAGGTACATGTAAATTAATTATCATGAAACACTTAAAGCAAGAGTATATTTCAAAGGAAATGACACCATTTTTTATTTCCCTATGATCTAAAAGTTTTTGACATTTGCTCTTCACAGTGTAATCTTGAGCCAGCACAGAGACACTGATTCACAGATAAATGAAGTGACATCATTTGACCATTTTACTTATTCTGTCCACCAAAGCAATACTCTATACTATTTTTATTAATTTAAATGTTATTAGCATTCTTAAAGTAATTTCTCTTATGGAAAGAACAACCACTCTATCTGTTTCCAGAACATTTTTCATAGTATTATTTGTCTAAACATTCAGTCATTGCGATAAACTGAATTCCCCAACATGCAGTTGGATTTTCTGCTGTAACCCCTAGCACCTGCTTGAAGATACCATGCATAGGGATATTTACTACCAGATTTGTTTGCAGGATAAAGGTTCAAGAATAGCTCGTCTGTTCCCAAGACTTTTTTAGGCAAATACATATATAGAGAAAGCAGAGTTAAAATGTAATCTGCTTTGAAGAGCGAGCATTAGCTTTGTAAAATCAGTTCTGGTAACTAAATGATCATAATTTTGATCCAGAATAATGCGAATACACCAAGTAATACAGATCTCATGGGTCTACATGCCATTCAGCCTCATTTGTGACAGATGTAGTTATATAAAAGAGAGGGGATACTCTCAAGAGTACTTTAATATTCTTAACGTGTACTTTGCAAAACCATATTTTTAATTTTCAGTTAGCTATTGAACTACCTACCTGTTCATTAAAACCATAATTTGATTCTGTAGGCCATTCAACTTCTGAGTAACATTCTCAACATCTTGAAAGTATTTTTCAGCAGTTTTTATATCTCCAATCTGGAGGATAAGATCATAAGAAAGTTGTTACAATCAGAAGACGACATAAGAGATCCACCTATACGGTGTCTTAATGGGAGACTCTTCCACAAAGAATAAGAATTTGAACAGGTATTATATATCTGATATGATTTTGTATCACTGTGCGTGGGGTAAGGCAATTATCAAGTGAGATGCTTACAATTCCACTTGAGAATCGCAGCAACAACAAAAAAAAAGTTCAATTTTCTCTCCATTTAACACTGTGATTCTCCAATTGCAATCTGTGGAGCTTTGGCTCAGCGATGGCTCCACTTCTTTATTTCTAGCTGTTTTTAAAGGCATCCAGGGTCCTCTTTGCAAATAATTTAGTTTGTAAAACTTGCTAGAAATGAGAAGATAGCAGAGCTACCTCTAATAAGGGATGATGATGCTATTGCACAGGAGAGGAAATAGTACCTATTGCAGACTTAGGGACCGCTGGACAGTACTCTGCCACTCAAATGCGACACAGGAGCCATCTTGAGTGTCAGTAAAGGAAACTGTAGAGGTGGTCCTGACATGAATTTAGAAGTATTAGACTAGATGATACAAGAGAAAGCCCTAATGGATTTGGGAGCTGGCAGAAAGCAGACTAAAATAAATCATTTGGAGTGGAGGATGGCAGGTTGTAAAGGGTTGAGGTGGAATTTCATTTTTTTGGGGAAGTTCCTTTGTAAAATTTTTTGCAGAAACCACTCACATCTGCAAAATCATGAATATGCAAACCACTCAAAAGCTGCCAGGTGAGAAGTCATTTTTTGACCATAATATACCTTGCCTGATGGTCAGAATTAATTTAGGAAGAGCAAAGTGCAAAACACTGTCAGAACCGAACTGTATCTTTACCTTTTTGTATTCAAGAGAACCATTTGCTAGTCTGAATTAGGAGAATTTCTCCTCTGTGCTCTCTAAAATTCAACACTATTAAAATAGCTCTGTTCATTTGTCTTTGACATGAAAATATCACAATTATTTCTTTTACCCATCCATGTGGTAGAATGCAAAACTTTTACTTTCTGGTTTAAGTAATGTCATTCCAGAAGATGAAGGCAAACACCAATCAAAAGAGAAAATGAATCATATCATTTAATTCCAAAAGGAAGTGCAGGATGGAAAAGATAAATTATTTAGGCAGTTTGCAGAAGTTTGTAAATATAACAAATATAACATAAATATAACAAACCTATAATATATCTATCTTAAGCATTTAGAGGGCGTTCATTATCCCACAGTCTAGGTGAAGCTGATGTACTTCGACATAACACTGCACAGCTGGATTCAGGAAAAAGTAAACACCATGCCTTCCAAACCTTTTTCAATTCAGATTAATTTTTAAAATCTTTTCTAATAAAGAATAAAAACCATAGGAAAAAGTTATTTATTTGCAATATCTAAATAACATAAATATAGAATGAGGTGATTGCTATTTAACTTTAGATTTGGTTGTAGAAAATGCAATTTTTAATTTAAAATCTGGATGTTCTTTTCTGTATTACATGTGGTCTTGACATATCTTGACTTCAAAAAAGCCTTCGATCTGGTATCCCACGATCACCTCTTGGCAAAACTGGCCAATTGTGGCCTTGGGTCCACCACAATCCGCTGGCTGGGAAATTGGTTCCACGGTTGGACCCAGAGGGTTGTAACTGATGGCAGTCACTCATCATGGTGTCCTGTGACCAGCGGGGTCCCCCAAGGCTCTGTCCTTGGACCCATATTGTTCAACATCTTCATTAATGATGTGGACACTGGAGTCAGG
The DNA here is from genome assembly GCF_001723915.1 of Gavialis gangeticus. Taxonomy (NCBI): domain Eukaryota; kingdom Metazoa; phylum Chordata; order Crocodylia; family Gavialidae; genus Gavialis; species Gavialis gangeticus. The sequence continues at coordinate 620,329 of NW_017729028.1, read as the reverse complement.
AGTGGACTGGCCACGTTCGCCGATGACACCAAACTTTGGGGCAAAGCATCCATGCCAGAAGCCAGGTGGGTGATCCAGGCTGACCTGGACAGGCTCAGCAAATGGGTGGACGAGAACCTGA
>NW_017729028.1:614235-620154 GCF_001723915.1 Gavialis gangeticus | reverse complement strand
AGCCCCCAAGGTCTGGAACAGCCTGCCATCGGAAGTGGTTCAAGCACCTACATTGAACACCTTCAAGAGTAAATTGGATGCTTATCTTGCTGGGATCCTATGACCCCAGCGAGCTGACTTCCTGCCCTTTGGGCGGGGGGCTGGACTCGATGATCTTCCGAGGTCCCTTCCAGCCCTAATGTCTATGAAATCTATGGTCACCACATCATATCTATGTTATTCAACGTGTAAGCATATTAACCCCTCAGGTATCCAGGAGAGCCCATAACCAGTGATTTTTGGTTCAACATGGTGAAAACGGGTAGATGCCATTTAAAATCTGACTACAAAATGACCTGCACCCTAAATCTAGGTGAAGGTCTTTATACCTTTCTTTTTTTGGATGCCAACTAGGACCCTGTCCTGTATTACTCAAATACAAAATGAGGTTCTCCCTGAGCTGGGGGAAAAAAGCCTGTACTCTTATATTCGCATACAAGAAAACCTCATTAAATACACTGTCTGTCATTAAACTGCTGCCAAAAAGAAGACATGCTCAGCAATGGACACCAACTATGAAGCTGATTAAATACAGCAAACATGGAGCATGCCTATGAAACACATGGCTCATAAAGGGCAAACATACAGATGGGAACTTACCACAAGAATAGGCTGGTACAGCTCATCTGAATAAGATATATGGTCGTGCCCATTGAGGACAGTCCTCCTCAGCACCAACTCTTTTTCAAATGGTGGTGAGTCACTACACTGAACTACATTTCAACTTCTTCTGCACTCCTACAGCTGAGCTGTGCCTTTCTTTCCCATTTCTAATGATTCCTGTTTCTTAACCATCCTTAAACGTCTAGCAAATATCACCAAACAGGGCCCCAAAAGTTCATCTAGAACATATTAGTTCAATGCTATGTAGTTCCTTGGGCTGGGTCCCAGCAGATCAAAATCATTTCAAGCCATGGTGACCCCATAGCTCAGAACTCTACTCAGTATGTGTGTGTACTCCAGATAACACCCCCAAAAGGATCTCCCACTCATGACTGGAATGGAGTGTTTCTTGCCATGAATCCTGGGATCCTCCAAAATTTTATATCCAGAGGCGGCACAGGACAACTTGGTCTGACCTTGGGCAATGCTAATCATGGAGGGCAGGGCCACGCTAATATGCAACAGGCTAAGAGAGAGGGTGACTAAGATCAACTAAGGCTACCTGAGTCTGAGAAGAGAAATTAATTTTTTTGGTGAAAACTTGGCCTTTCATTGATGGATGGCAGTCAATGGGAGTTTTGTTACTGACATCAATGAGATTAGGATTTTACCTTCTGAATTGCATGTATTAGGCATCTTTTCTATGGTTTCTTCTTCGTTAACATAAATGTTTTTGATTTAATGTTGTAGTTCACATTTCCTAATTTACTCAAAAGTTTTACAATAAAAACTGTCTTTTATTTTACCTTTAAAGTCCTATGTATATTTCAATTGCTATATATGTGCCTAATAAGAATACTAAATCAGTTTTAAATACAAGTACTTGTTATATTGCTGTCAAAATAAATGTTATTTAGCATACTCAGAGTGAAGTATATACCTGAAGGAAAATTCTTCCAATTCCACTCAACAGCTGAGGCTCTTGTTGTGGGTAATATTTGATGACAGTGTGATATGCATCTACAGCAAGCACATAGTCCTGAGGGATAAGAAGAACATGACTGAGTTTGATTTATGTAAACTTTTGTTTAACTGTGCATGCAGTAAACAGGTATCAAGGAGAACAAATCTAAAATTAAAATAGCTGCATATTGTGAGTGTTAATGGTATTTCCTTTCCATCTTGTTAGGGAACGGGTGGGCAAAATAGGGTCTGTGGGCCAAATCTCGCTCGCCAAGGGATTTTGTCCAGCCAGGCATGTGGGGCAGCTTGGGTTATGGTGCATGCGGCTGGTCCCACTGCTCCCGGACACACAGCAGGGCTGGGGTGGCATGGTGGCTGGACTTGCTTCCTGGCACCCCCAGTGGTGGTGACTCCTTCTGGCTTCTGCCGCTGCTGGACCCAGCCCTGCTGTCTAGGCACCCTGGCCTGTCTACCCTGCACCCACCCCTGGGAGCAGGGCACATGTTTGGGTAGCTGGGATGGAGCCATGGGCAGATAGGGAATAACATTTGGGAATGGGATGGGTCAGGAATCATAAGATAGTGTGGGGTCAGGCCTGGGGCAGAACCGTGATCTGCTCACCACATGTCCCTACAATGGGTGTTGGTTCTGCAGGGAAGGGCATACAGGGAATGGATCACTGTTCTACCCTGGGCCCCAGCCCTGCCCACCTGTTCCACTCCTGGACGCACCTCCCCACCTGTCCACAGCCCCATCACATCTGCCTGGTCACATGCCCTGTCTGTGTGGATCCTGGCATGGAGACCCCCAGGATCACTGGACTGTGACAACACAGGGCTGGGGCCCAAGCTGTGATCTGTTCCCCGCGTACTTCTGCCCACAGAACTGGTACCCATTGCATGGGTGTGCGGGGAGTGGATCATGGCTCTGCCCCAGGGCATGGCTCCATGCTGTCACTGCCCACAATCCCAGGCCCATCCACCCATCTTGCTCTTGGATGCCACTCCCTGCCCATTCATAGTCCCATCCCAGCTGCCCGGCTTAGAGCACAGCCACTTAGTGAGTTTTGGTGAGCTGTTGCAGGGGAAGAGGGAGGAAGAGGTGTTGACCTGGTGCAGCAGTGGGGTGCTGACTTGGCTTGTGACAGCTCACCAAAGCTTCCTGTATAGCTCTGCAGCCCAAATAATTGCCCATCCCTGTGCTACGGGATAGCTGAATACAGTAACGTTTTTACTGTTCAGTCGTTTGGAAACATCCAACTCACCTAATGATAAAGTGACACACTTTCCTTTAAATTTCTTTTTTGTTTTGTATTCTTAGTCTATGTTCAGCTAAATGACTCAAAGAATCTGAACATTTATTTTTCAGTTTCAAAAATGATTTAAGATGGGATTTTCAAAAGTGCCCAAATTACTTTTGGGAACAAAAAAAATTTAGTTAGTTTTAGTCAATGGAGTTCATATGCTTAATTGATTTAGGTACTTTGGAAAATCCTGCACAGAAATTGGAATATAAGAATTTATGACGGGCTACTGAGAATCAAAAAGATAGGGACTAGAAGACTCTTTGTAATCTTTCCAGGCTGTACATACAAGCATCTGAAGAGCACCATTATACACTCAGCCTAGTAACCTTTCACTTTTTCCCATAAATTTATAGTGGTTACTTTACCTTTCTTTAATAGTCAGAAGCTAATTTCTAGGGTGCTTTTCCTGCCTTCTCATATTGTCTGTTATTGAGGGTAGAACGTGGACTGGGCACTGCATTTTTTTCTAATTCTGCATTTAAAATGATCCCTGACCCTGATTATTACTTGTCGCATACCAGTTAAAAAAAAAAAATCAGAGGTCTTTGGAGTATAATCAATTTATGAAAGGGAATATGACATGGTTGCCTTTGATGGCAAGGGACTAGACTGACTTGATGATCCAGGAAATCCCTACCCTGCTTTTCCAATTAATTTCCAAATTATGAGCATATGCACCAGAAACAATGATCACTTTGTAATGTTTAATAATTGACATTTGGAGCTTTTATTATTTTCACTCTGATGCACTATATCAAGATAAACATGTCTATATTTCTATATCAAAGATAGCAGATGGAAACAGCAAATAGGGCTTTTGTTGGTTTTAAGATTAAATCATTTTTTTAGTCTGTTTTCTAAGTTTTGGATGAACCAACTACACAAGTGACATTTATCCTGTTTCCTACTCTCCCAAATCTGCAGGATGTTAGGAATTTCTGTACTAGTTGCAGACATTCTCGTTGAAGGACTCAACTGAAAATGATGCTCCTTTGGGCTGGGCGCTCTATAAGTGGATGTCACAAGAGACCGTTCCACAAAGCATGGGAGTAACTCTGATAGTGGAAATGGAAGTGGAACTCACTAAACTCTTCCTCTATAGGCACCACCAACCTTGCATTACATATGAACAGCTCTTAATCCCTCAGAATCTGCATGGGAAAGGCTTTATGCTCATTAACAATGGCTAGACATTCCTCCAAAAATACTAACACTACACTTATGAGAACAACGTTGCTTTCTGGACAAATAAGTTTATTATATCAAATTCTGACCATTCGGAAGCTCAGAAGGGCAGCGCCCTCCATACTCTGAACTCAGGCAGACTCCCACACATAGATCATATCAAGTCTGCCATATATTATTTTAAAAAGGACAGTTCCTTTAACTAAAGCAAAATTAAAAGTATACATTTCACCCCCACATAGGTCATCATAAGTAGGATTTGAACTCAACCCAATCCACAGGTCAAGAAATTGTCTACTCCAGAAGTAGGATTTTTCATTTGATCGTTAGTTCTGTAATCTAGTAATTCAGACATAATGACTAAATGGAACACTGCTAAAAGTTAACAATATTTAAAAAAAAAAAAATTAAAAATGGAAAAAATTCAATTTTTAAATTATTTTGACTTTTATCTACTTTGTTCCAATTTAAGTCCCCAGAGACCACTCCAACTGGGACAATATAAATGAAGACCTAAACTGTCTACAATCCACTAAAATAATCTAAATTAAATACGTGGAACACTGTTGTTGCCAAAGTTTTAAGGAAAGTCACACTACTTAACTAGAAGTTATTAACTAAACACCTGGAAATGCTTAACTTGAAAGCAGTAGCCTCTTCTGCTGGTACAGCAAAACACTTTCTTTAGTCTTCATTCAACTCATTCAGTTCAATAAATAGTTAATTGAAAGGTCAGAAACCAATTGGGAGTTGATAAAGCAGGAAAGTATTTTTTTCTTCTGAGCTATGAATAAAGATGAGTTGAAAGAGGATGAAATCTACTGGCTCTTCTCTCTTAAAAGACATGGAATCCAGAAACATTCAATTCAGTTCATTTCAATTCAATAACTACAGATCATTTTTTCTTTCTTAAGTCTCCATTATGTTTAAGATCATTTCATTTAACTCTTGGAAAACAAATTTAAAATGCCATTTTTAAATTTTAGTTGAATACCAATTTCCATTCAGGTGTGGCTTACCACACAAATGTGAGTATAAAAATAATCTAATAAATAAGAAATGCATCTATTTCCTATCATTTTCTAACATAAATACATGCAAAATTAAGAAACTGAATAAATATAAATGAATCTCCACAATTTTGTATACTCTATTTTTCTGATTAGCACAAAAATTAATGTACAAAATTAGGTATAAAGTTACATCTGGTTGAAAATCATTTAAATGGATTAATGATTATCAACTAATGTGAATCAACTCCTCATCAGGAAAAATAAGTAAAAATGTAAAACAATAGTAAAATTGAATGATTTAATACAATCACTAATTTTTATCATGATTTAAATACTTTGCTTTAGCATAGCAGATTGCTGTGTGTGGCTTAACAGTGATCCGAATCACCGTCCCAAGTCGATTCGGCAGAATCCGATTCGGAGATTCAGCCACAGCCGAATCAGCCCCACCCCCCTGCGCACTCTCAATGGCTGCCCTGCCGCTCTCCCACCTCCTGGCTTTAAAAAAAAAAAACAAAACAAGCCTCCACTCACTGGCTGCTGCCAGGCCAGGGGGAGGCGGGGGTGTGATCCTTGTTGCACCCCGATGCCCCATGCTGTGTGGGGGGCTCTGCCATAAGCCCCCTGTCCCCCTCCTCCTCTCCCATGGCTGCCCTGCCCTGCCCAGCCCTTAAAAAAGCCCTGACTCACTGGCTCTTGCCAGGCAGGGGGCGATCCCTGCTGCCCCCCACTGCCCTGCATTGTCTGGGGGGCTCTGCCATAAGCCCCCAGAACCCCCGAGGCTGCTGCAGCAGCTGGTGAAACCGGGTT
>NW_017729028.1:613303-613815 GCF_001723915.1 Gavialis gangeticus | reverse complement strand
GGTGGGGAGAGGGGGCTGGGAGAGTGGGCAGGGGTCGGTGGGGCTCATGGGAGAGCCCCTAACATGGTGTGGGGCAGCAGGGATCGTTCCTCTGCTTGGCAGCAGCCTGTTTATGCGGGTTTTGTTTTAAAGAGCCGGGAGCTAGTCTGGTCAAGGCAGACATTTTAATTGGTCTCTGGATTCAATTTGAATTTGGAGATTCAGCCACCAAATCGGGTCAACTCTCCTTTAAATCAAATCAGCACCTGAAGATTTGCATAGCCTTAGAAATCAGTCTGACCCCAAGGAGAGGGGCAAGAACCTCAAGCCAGGAACCTTTGGGTTTTAGTCTCAGCAGGAGGACTGTCACACATCAGTCAAAAGTCCCCATCTTTAGCTGCAGATTTTCATAGATTTCATAGACATTCAGGCTGGAAAAGACCTCGGAAGATTATCGAGTCCAGCCCCCTGCCCCAGGGCCAGGAAGTCAGCGGGGGTCATAGGATCCCAGCAAGAAAAACATCCAAATTTCT
>NW_017729028.1:601080-613292 GCF_001723915.1 Gavialis gangeticus | reverse complement strand
CACAGGGCACCATGATGACTGACTTCTGTCAACCACCACCCTTTGTGTCTGACCACGGAGCCAATTCCCCAGCCAACGGATTGTGGTGAGGCTGGGGCTGTAGTTAGCCAGTTTTGCAAAGATGCAATCAGGGACACCAGATCGAAGGCTTTTTTAAAGTCAAGATAAGACATCAATCTGCTCTCCCTTGTCCAGGTGATAGGTCACCTGGTCATAAAAGGAAATAAGATTGGTCAATAACATCTAATGCTTCTGAGGAAAGTGAAAAATCCCTTTGACATGTAGCAACAGGAAGGGAAAATAAATTCCTTTCCGGTCCCATGTGGCAACAAGCAAAGCCAAGAAGCATGTAAGATGCACATAGCATAACTACTCCTAGATCTTTGTTAAATTTCTTGAACAGCTCTAATGATGGAGACTCCACAACTTCCTAGGCAGTCTATTTCAGTGTCTCATGGTTTTAACATTAAAGAAGTTTTTTCATGGTATTCAATCTCAATCTACTTTGCTGCATTTGCTGTATTCTATTAAAGACCTGGTTTTCACTCTCAGATCTGCCTGAAGCGACCTTGTGTAAGATTTTTGTCATCTGTGAAAACAGTGAGTGATATTTACCTTTCCCAAAGGTATGAAACCTTGGCTCATAATAAGGGTTGCAAAGAGTGCAGAAACATTATTAGCAGCCAGTGGAACAGCCAGAACTCAAGATTTAATTTCATGCATTTTTTTTTTTTTTTTACTAAGCTACAGGGTAAGTTTCATTTTGGCTACAAAAAAAATCACAAAGAATCATAGAATCATAGGAGTAGGGTCGGAAGGGACCTTGTAGATCTTCAAGTCCGACCCCCCGCCTGGGCGGGAGAAAAGACTGGACTCAAATGACTCCAGCCAGGTAGTCATCAAGCCTTTTCTTAAAGACCCCCAGGGTAGGAGCCAGCACCACTTCCCTAGGAAGTTGGTTCCAGCTCTTAGCCGCCCTAACTGTGAAGTAGTTCTTGTGGATGTCTAATCTAAATCTACTCTCTAATAATTTGTGTCCATTGTTCCTTGTCATGCCAGGGGGCGCTAGGGGAAACAGTGTCTCCCCCAAACCCTTCTGGTCCCCCCTAGTGAGTTTATAGACAGTCACCAGGTCCCCCCTCAGCCTTCTCTTGTGAAGGCTGAACAGGTTTAGGTCCCGCAGTCTTTCAGTGTAGGGTCTGCCCTGTAGTCCCCGGATCATGCGGGTAGTCCCCGCATGAATCTGTAGATTTTTTCATCATCATAGGAATGTGTGGAACTGGGGACAAGATTGTTCACAATATACTAGGGGCAGGTAAAATACAGCCCATGGGTCACATCTGGCCTGCCAAAGGGTTTTTATCTGGCCTACAGTGGGTCTCTTGATCCTGGATGCGGCTGGTGCCACTGCCCCCGCTCATGTGGCATGGCAGCTGGACTTGGCTTTTCGGCAACCCCTGCAGTGGCTTGCTCTGTCCATCTGCCGCTGCCAGTCTGCCCTGCATCCACTGGAGGGTCTCCATGGAAACTGGTCTGGAACCTTCATAAGCAGCGTGTGCTTGGCTGGGTGGATGGGATGGGGCCCACAGGAAGACAGGGATTGCTGTTTGGGAGTGGAATGGCAGGGCAGGGACCAGGATTACAAGGGCCCACCCACCCTGCCCACAGAACCAGCGCCGTGCGCAGGGACATGTGGGGACTGGATTGTGGCTCTGTCCTGGGCCCCAGCCCCGCAGTCACCACTCCATAATCCAGGCCCTGCCCTCCCATCTACTCCTGGACACTGCTCCCCACCTGTCCTTGGCCTCATCCCATCCACCTTAAGTGCACCCTGCCCACGGAGGTCCCAGGCTGGTCTCCATAGAAACCCTGCCTGCTTGCTCCATCCGGTGCCCCTTGTAGTGGGTGCAGGGCGAATGGGCCTGTGGCTGGATAGGATCAATTCCAGCCCTCTCTCCCCCTCCCCAGTTTCCAACAATTCACCAAAACTCCTTAAGTGGTCCTCCAGGTCAAATAATTGCCTATCCCTGCAATACATTAATGAGAGTTGGCAACATTATGTTATAATTTGACACCTTTCAAATCAAATACCTTATTTTCTCACATATAAGATGCATCTCCCAAACTCTTCCCTAAAATTGGGGTGCATGTATTAAGTGGGGAGCCTGATTTTTCTGTCCCAGATAGAAACACCCTACTCTGATTTCTGTTCCATAGTGCAACAGTGTTACTATTCAGACTAAGAGAGTCTACTGACTTAATGGATCATTGTTCTTCACTCCACAGGTGTTAACAATCATCTCTCTTCTTTAATATTCCCGATGTTGCATTAAAGCAAGCTAACCTTTCTTAGGGCAATTTTGCTGTCTACTAGTTGCTCTCATTAGCTTAAAAAGAAAAAAAAAAAGGGTGAGTCAACTGAAGAGTAGGATCTATGCCTGCTCTACAGAACCATAATTCTGGAAAAATACATTTTTTTTCATTGTGCCTTCCAAAAACAAGGTGTGTATTATATTCTGGGGCATGTGAGAATATACAGTACTATACAGACCTAAACCTAGGTAGAATTACTAATGCAAAGTATTCTGAGGGAACCCTCAAATTATCAAAGAGACCATTCTTGACAAACTGGCTGATGGCAACATCCTGAGGGACAGCCAGCACGGGTTTGTTGTGGGTAGGTCTTGCCTGACCAATCTCATCTCCTTCTATGACCAGCTGACATAAATCACCTGGACAAGGGAGAACAGATTGATGTCATATATCTTGACTTTAAAAAAGCTTTCAATCTGGTGTCCCATGATCTCATGAAAAACTGACCAACTGCAGCGTCGGCTACATCACAGTCTGACGGCTGGGGAATTGGCTCCAAGGTCAGACCCAGAGAGTGGTAATAAACAGAAGTAAATCATTGTGGTGCGCCATGACCAGTGGGGTCCCCCAGGATCTGTCCTTGGGCCTATACTTTTTAACATCCTTATTAATGACATAGACATTGGTATCAGACACAGACTGGCCAAGTTCGCTGATGACACCAAACTTTGGGGTAAAGTGTCCACACTTGAGGATAAGCTGGTGATCCAGGCCGACCTCGATAGGCTCAGAAAATGGGCGGATGAAAACCTGATGGCGTTCAACACCAAAAAATGCAAGGTACGCCACCATGGGGAAAAAAAAAACACAGCACGCTTATAGGCTCGGCAGTGCTATACTTGCTAGCACCACGGTCAAATGGGACTTGGGGGGTCATGTTTGACCACAAGATGAATATGAGCCACTATTGCGATGTCACAGCTGGTAAAGTGAGCAAAAATATGGCTTGCATCCATAGATGCTTCTTAAGCAAACCCCAGGGTGTCAACCTCCCACTGTACTCGGCCTTGGTGAGGCTGCAGCTGGAGTACTGTGTCCAATTCTGGGGTCCACAATTTAAAAAGGATGTGGAAAAGCTTGAGAGAGTCCAGAGGTGAGCCACGTGTATGATCAAAGGGCAGGAGAAGAGGCCCTATGATGAGAGGCTGAGAGCCACGGGACTCTTCAGCCTGGAAAAGCACAGGCTCAGGGGGAAACGGGTGGCTGCCTATAAGTATATAAGGAGTGTACGTCAGGATCTGGGGAATGCCTGTTCACTAGAGCACCCCAAGGGATGACAGGCACAAACTCCTCCAAGACTGTTTCAGGCTGGACATAAGGAAAAACTTCTTTACTGTCCAAGCTCCCAAGGCCTGGAATAGATTGCCTCCAGAAGTGGTGCAAGCATCTACTCTGGACTCTTTTAAGAAACATCTGGATGTTTATCTTGCTGGGATCATTTGACCCTAGCTGACTACCTGCCCCTGGGGCAGGGGGCTGGACTTGATAATCTTCCAAGGTCCCTTCCAGCCCTAATGTCTATGAATCTAAACCCAGTAGAATTATTTGTATGAATTAGACAAGGAGGGCTTGGTTTCTGAGATGCTCAAGTTCATCATCTGTATTTGCATTAAATAGATATTGCGTTAGTTGTTTGTTGAAAATTTGTAATTTCTTTTGAACATAAATAATTAAAATAGGATTACTAATTCATTAAAGTGAGAATAATTGATCTTATTGAATACGATGATGAGATCAGGCTAATCCCCCCTGTATCAGGTTTGGTTATGCACCCTATGCTGACAGTAATATAAGGGTTCAAGAAAGAAGGGTTTTCCCTTTTCCTCTCTATGCTGTATTTGCATTGTGATTGTGAAAACAGATTCACTGCATTAAGAATCCAGAAAATAGTGCTGCAGCATAATTTAAGCAAGACAGATGACAATTTATGTTGTTTCTCTCCTTTAAATTAGAAGAGAATCCAAATCAGAAGAGAGCCCTAGGCATCAGACTCTTGTCATTAGTACAGGCAGTCTTCCGCCTCATCATTTTAATTGTAGTAGACCCAGATTTAAAATACTTCTTCTGCTACTGGTTCTAGTAAGTGTAACCTATGCAGAAGTGGAGACTTTTCTGAAATAATATATACATTTAAAAATACAGAAAATGCCTTTTTTAAAATTAGAGTGCAACACTATGATAGTATTGAGAAAGCTGTTAAGTTTTATGTTTCAACAAACCAAAAACCAGCATACTGGTATGGTAATGCTGAAGCAATTTCAGCCGGGGAAGGAAAATCAAGCCTATGTTTTCAAAATGAAAATATTCCAGGACAAATTAGTAACATTATGTTTATTTTTTGCAATTACATTGTTGGAATAAGGTAATGCTCCTCATCAGTTTATCATTATGAATTACTGTTTATGAATGCAGAAGCACAAGGGACAGAATTCTATATTTAGAAAGATGATCCAGTAGTTCAGGAGAGCCATCACAGATTTCCCATGCAAGTCTGGACAAGTCACTTCTCTGTGCCTTCATTTGCAAATAGTGCATTTCCATACCTCAGCCTGTACTAGTAGGACACGTTCAGGTACTATGGCAATGCAGCCATAGAACTAGAGAGAACAGGCTCATTAGAACTATTTGATGGCACATAGGGAAGCAAAACCAGACTCTACTTGGTTGAGCCTGGGATTACTGAAGGAGCTGGAAGGAGCTGAGTGTTGAACTCCCATTGAAAATCTAAGGATAGGATTCAAATTGCCTCATTGAGCATCCAAACGTAAGTTTGGTAATGCCTCACTTCAGTGTGTTTTCTGGGGGAAGTACATTCAAAATGACCCAATTAGAATCAATGGAGACACTTCAGAGAAGCCTAAGAATGGTTTGAGTTTGTGTCTTCTGGTGTTCCCTACAGCAAATGGTAAATGATACATGCCTCCAAAGGACAATTCAGAAACCCTGGAGGTGCTTAGAGCAGTGGTTCCCAAACTCTGACAGATTGCGCACCTCCAATTTAAAATGATACAACCTTAAGTACCACCAACAAATTTTTGTCAAATAAGGTAATTATGATAAAGTGGTTAATGCATACCACTGACAGGTTGTCTGTGTACCACTGGTGGTACATGTACCACAGATTGGGAACCACTGGTTTAGAGGAAGACAGTGGGAAACACTAAGGCCTCAAGGCATCCCATTCACTTGCATTCAAAACACTCAGCTGCATTTCTGAGATTGCTGCATACTTTGTTTCTGAAGACAGGTGAACAAGAATGCATGGTGATGCAGCTGAGTCCACTTTTTGAATAACAGCATAGTAATTATAGCATTTGCCAAAAAAATCAGTCCTGGGTTTCAAGGCCTTTGTCACTTTGAAAAGATTCAGATCTATGTCTCCTACTTCTCAGACAACTTATTAGTAGGCTTTCTTAGCTGAAGCTTGAAGCTGCAGCTAGGCAAACAGAGTACACAAGCCATGGGGCCAAAAGAACAAGCAAGGAGGAGGAGGCTGCTTTTATTGTCTACTGGTTAGGCCTGTTCTATGACGGAGGAATCCTCAGTTTTGGCGCATACTGTCAGTTTTTTAACCAAATAATATCTAATCCAAAGTGTGCCTCTGCAGTCCGATAGTTAGGGTAGTTCCTTGGGAAAGAGTCTGCAGCTTTTGTCCCTGCTTCCCAGCATTATTTATGAATTTTAATGTTAAAAAGCCATTGGCTAAAAACAGAAATAGAAGTGCCAGTAGGCATCTGGATCTGGGACTCCTCCATCTCAGGGCACTCTTCTGCAAAGTGGGAGATTTGGGTTTAAACCCCCTCAGGATGAGGGGAGCTAAGCATGTAGGTCTCTCATGGCTAGGGCAAAAGCTCTAACCATTAGACTAGTGCAGAACCATCCCAACTGGGTTTGGCCTGAACTTAGTGCTGGGGACGTGAGCTAGTCATGGTTTTGGTCTGGTTAATGGCTTGCCCCTCTCCCAGGATGTATGTGGGGCTCAGCTGCATCCAATGGACAATATATATCATTCTAGAGCTTAGCAGGGAGGGGGCTGCTGAAATCCATGATCTGGGTTCCTTCTGTGCAGCTGTGTATATCTGTGTTAGCTTAGGGAACGCTCCTGTCCCAAAAAGAGGCATGTTAAGAGTTTTTAGGATTCTAGTGCCAAGTTAGTTTGAATTGCTCTTTCGGCTGAGCTATCTAACTCCTGATTAAATCGAAGTTAAGAGATCTTTTGAAACAATTTGAATCTGAAGACTTACTCTTTTAGGTTCCTTTAAAATTCTAGTCTGGAAGATTATCCTGAATTATATTTCAACAAATACTAATTTTTGGCTAAAGGAATAGGCTAATAAAAATTAGATACAAATCAGTGCTTTTTCCCACATTACTAGGTCAGTTATTTTCGCTCAAGTTATTCCATTCAATTAATAATACTTCTGAATCAACACAAGAGAATATTGCAATATGGTATATATTCACTAGATGGCAACAGATTGCACTAACTCAGTTTAGAAGGAACCCAGAATTTGTATATGTGTGTGCATGTGCACAAGTGCATATGTTATAACTACATTTTTTATACTTAAGATGAATAAAAATTTGAAAAATAGTCCTCCAAAACCATCTTATGTATAACAGATAACTCTTTTAGATATTTGAAGCTTTGTGCAACTGGTTTCCTCAGATGCACTTACTTTCATGAAAGCCTGTTTGTTTAATAATGATTATATGAAGAAGTTATTCCTTACAGCTTGTTTACTGTAAGATGACTAGGAGTTCAGTAGCAACATCTGTTGTTACCTGGGAGATCTGAAAACTGAAAATGATCTTGGAAGTCTAATTTCCTAACCTGAGAGAGATTACAGATTTTGAAGTTCCTTGGTTGTGAAACATATAAGGAGAAGAATGAGTTGTGCTATTCTTGAAGTACCATTTTCAGAACGACTGCGTGCATCTACATGTGTGCTTTACTGAGCAGTTGACTAATTAGCTCTGCAGTAAAGTGTCACCATATACATGGGTGTGCCTATTAGGGCACAGTAAATTAACTAACTCCACTGTAAGATAGCACTGTCTGGGACAAGTACTACCCTATTCCAGAGTTTAGTATGCTGAAACACATGTGTATAAGGTGACTGGGGCTGGCTGAGGCACAAGGATGCTACAGTGTGGTGGCTGCCTGCTGGCTAGCCCTGTACTGGAGCACCCCCATGCCCCAGCCAGCCCGAGCCAGGGTGAAGGAGCTGTGGCTAACAGACTGACCCCCGAGCTCTTCCAGTCAGAGCTGCTCTGCTCCAGCTCAGCATGCTGCAATCCTGAGTACACATGTAGATGCTGCACCCAGGAGCAATAAACTCCGGTGCAAACTGCACCAGAGCTTGTTGCTATATACTTATTACAATGTGTAGATGCACCCACTGTTGACTAGTTTAGGGGACTATACACCACTGCTGAAGTTAGGAAGAAATCTGATGATAAGGGTTAAATGGGTATAGGAACAGGAGTAGAAAAGAAAATACTAGGTGGGCAGAAGCAGCTGGGTAAGATGTCAAGTTCAGAAAACATGAATTAAAAAGTAAAGCTTCCAAAGAGTTACAGCAGTTGGCAGAATATGTTAACAGTATTTCTTTTAGCTTATGTTATTAATATACCCAACTTCAGCTTTGTTTGGGATGGAGATGCTCAGGGATTAGGTTTGTGTTTTGTTTTTTTTTACTAGTATTTTAAAAAGAGTTTCCTGGAAACAAAATGTGGTTGAAAATCTGATTAAAAAAAAAATCTTATTCAGTTTATAGACTGCTGCTTCCTTCTGACCACCCTGTACAGTCCTATTTACATAAGAAGGAAATAAATTGATCTCAGTCTAACTACTATGAATATATATTTCTGTTTCTTGGGATCCTTATAAAAACAGGATGCTGCATTTCAAGGGAGCATTTGGACAACTGTTTTTTCATCAATATATGCTGCTTCAGTGTTAAAAAGGAAGCATCATGAACGCCTAGCTTGGTAAATAGCTTATTAAGCCTTATGGAAAGCCAGGTTAAGGAATGACCTTGGGCAACTAGTAAACTGAGAGTGTGGGGGAAGTGAAGATCTTGGTTTGGTGCTGATAGCGTTGCTCTGGGGCTTTTGCTGCTAACTGATTTGTAAAATAGCTTTAAGCTCAGGGTTATAGCAGTCTGCACAACTACTGCTACAAACTTAGCATAGGGACAGCTCTATTCCCATGACGATGACGTGAACTTCAGAGGTGTTATTCCTTCCTTCTGAATACATGGAGAAGCTGAAAATGCTGCACAAAATGGAGTAGCATGATTTACAGGAGTGAGGATGGGGGAAGAAGGAAAAAAATTACCAACTCTTCTCTGATTATTCCTTTCTTTGCAGGTATTTCTACAGGGAATAGAAAACTTTAAGGCTAGGATCTTCTGGAACAGCCAGGTGGACAATGGAGAAGAATGCTTTGGGTCTCTGTCATACACAAGACCTACACTATCATTAGCGTGTGCAACTGGAATAACGTTCCATATTCGCAGTATGAAGAAGATAATTAATTTTAATTACAGTATTTATTTAGTAACCGTTTGAAAAAAATCAATTTAAAAATGTAAATTCACTATTGTTACTGCATGCTATCTGAAATGATTTGGGGAGAAATAAATGCAGATACAGTCCTGCAGAACATTACTGAAAGTGGTTATTCATTAAATAAGTCATTATTAAGTCTAATTAATTTTCCACTAAAATAAACCTTCACGTACAGTCAAATAGCCTTTCCCTATCTATGCACTAGTAATTCTCTTGCACTTTATGACGTTCTATTCTAGTATATACGGTAGCTCTGCAGTTGCTGCCACCCACGTACCTTCATCATTAGCAGACAGTTTGCCATGGAGTATATCACCCGGCCCAGACGTGACCTCCACAGCTGAACAGAGGCTGCAAAATAAGAGCAGCTTGTGAATGTGCACAAATAAATTAGAGGTTCTTGCTAGCCATCAATTATTGGTCCTATGAATTATGATTTTATAAGATCCCCCTTGTTAACATCGCTGGGTTTTAGCCTAGAATTTTTAATTCCCTGCCATGCTGCACTGTCAGATGGAAAATACTGCATCTCTCAAAGGGACTAGTTCGATTGGTTCTACGAAGAGAGTATCTGCATAAATGATGCAACAATGCAAAGCAGTGGATAACCTCCCAGCTTTTCGTCCCGGAAAAATATTGACACTGAAAGAAGCCACTGGTTTCCTAGTATCAGAACAACAGAATCACTGAAACATCTAAATCATTATGACCATCAGTGAGCAATTATGTAATATATAGGATTAAATTTAATTGGTTCAAAACTCAAATAGCTAAAAGCTTGTCTCAAAGCCAGAACACACAGGGTTTGAGCTGTCTGAGTCTGAGGCTATTTGTGCTTGCCTCTGGCTCAGTGATACAGTGGGGGGGGGGGGAAATCAGTCGAGCCTGTCTGCTTTCCCCATGTTCCTGGAGTTTGCAAGCATTAAAGGCTGCAGCAGCAGATTTTTCACTCCCTTGGTCTGTAGACAGAATCTGATATTATAAGGGAATAGTTCACAGGGACCCTCCCCTTTTCTACTGTTATAGGGTCCTAGCTCAATACTAGGAATAAAATTAATCCTCACATCCAAAAAACCCCCAAACATTAAAAATAATAATTTGGTATACAACTGATATGGAAACCAAATATTATGCTTCTCTAAATCACTGCATTGGAGCGTGAGAGAGGAAAAGACAGGAATTAAACATGCGGTTATGACAGAACAGCAATTACAGAGCATATTAACTTGTCTCAATAATACGGTCCATTATAAAAAGGATAGCAGGTAATAGAGAGTGAATTTGCAATGATTTACAAACACCATAACAAGTAGAAAAGCTTGATCAGATGCGTACAAAATCACTTTAGGTTCTACACACATTCTATGATTAGACTATAAAAGAGTGCATATAGTCTGGTCACTGAAACCAGACGTAGGATTTCTTGTGTAATACCTTGCTTAGTCATAGTGCTCTTATGTCATTCAACACCACAAGCTCTTACTTTAGATATTTTCAACCTCATCATCCCAGGACTCTGTTTTACGTAAAATGAATAAGCAGTCCTTGCTGCATGCTAGTGCTCTAACAACTGAAGAGTCCAGTCATGCTCTCTCTTGTACGCCACCTCCTCTGACTCTTCAGCCTACTGGGTTAGGACATTCTCTTGGGAGGGGGATTCCTGTCTTCCCATCACTACTGCCCTCATGCCTGCTTGGAAGTGGTCCAGACCAGCCACCTAGGCATTTAATTCTAGCCTAAGCTCTGCAGTGATATGGATGACTACTGCGAGGCAGCTAAATTCCCCGGAGACCCAAATTCCTAGGAACTAGGACCTTTTCAAGACAAAATTGAGACATCTAACATAGGCAATTAAGCAGCTTTGAGTAGGGTTGATTTGGATCACTCTTTGTGATGTAAGTGCTTAAAATTTGCTGATGTCTTGTTTAGGCACCTACAGGGTCCCAGGCCCAGGGCCAGGCATATTTCAAGCAGAGGGCTCCTTACCCAGTTTTGGCAAGCCATTGAGGGCCACATGGCTTGCCCCTTGACAGGTGCCCCACCCCCTGGCAGCTTACTTGGACTGGAAGTCCCACCCCCTAAACCCTGACCTATGCCACCAGAAGTCCCTCCCCTTGCCCCCAGAAGTACTCCTTTTATCAAGGGGTTTTGCCATCTCTGAACCAGAAAAATACCAAAGTATATTCTAAAAATCAAACATACTACAACATTAATTTCAGTTCAAAAAATATTTTTATCTTGATTTACATGCGTTTGTGTAGTGTACATGAAGGTGATAGTATAATAGTTTAAAATGAAATTTTACTATTGTATATTGTGGGAGGGTTGGTACAGGTTTGTAGGTAGGGATGTGCGTGTGATCTGTGGGGGGTGGATAGGAGTGGGGGGTGTGGCTGGGGGAAGGTTGTGGCTTGCATGGAGGGGATGGTTTGCCCACAGCCCTCTTCCCCCCCACCCCCAAGCATGTGGCAGGCAGAGCCCCCTTCCAATGCTCCTGCAAGCCTGGGCTGTGCACACCTGCCGCTTCTGGCCCCAGGGTACTGGTGCAGGCCCCGTGCTCCTGCACTCTGCCACTTGCCCCCCCATTTGCCACTGCTGCCCTTCTGCTGCTTCTCCATCCTCTTGGCTGCTCCGGCACCACATCCCAGATGCTCCTGCAGTCCTGGTGCTGCAGCTGGGAACCACGCGGTACTAGCAGGTGGGCGGGGGGGGGAGCGGGGAACTGGCTGCAGTAGGTGGGGGGAAGGCATAACGATCAGACATGTGGAGTGCAGCAACAGCCAGGCCGGAGCGTGGGGCCCACACCAGTGTACCAGGGCCAGTACCAGCAGGGCCCAGCGAGGGGCAGCAGGAGCATGGGGCCCAGGCTGCCAGGGGCTCTATGGAGCTGGGCAGCCTGGCTCCACAGAGTCCCTGCCAGTCTGGGCCCCATGCTCCTGCCACCCTGCTCTAGCCCCTGCCAGCGCTGGCCCCAGTGCACTGGTGTGGGCCTTGCACTCCTACCCTGCTGTTGCTGTGCTCCGCGCATCCGCTTGCTCCCCCTTCTCTCCACTTGCTGCAGCCATTTCCCCGCTCCCCCCAGCCTGTCCGCCTGCCAGTACCACATGGTTCCTGGCTGCAGGTCTGGCTGGTCCCAAAGACTGTGTCTACCTCCCTCTTATCTGTATTTCCCTTGGTGCAGGTAGGTAGAAACAGTCCCAGGCCAGAAGCCTCCAGAAGCCCCTGCTAAGCAGAGGCTAGCTGGGGTTCGGGGGGGGGGGGGG
>NW_017729028.1:587502-600670 GCF_001723915.1 Gavialis gangeticus | reverse complement strand
GGGGGGGGGGGGGGGCCTGGGTCAGTCTTGCTGTTTCAGCTGTTTAGTTCTGCTGCCGGCTCCCCCTGGGTCCGACTGCCCCTGTCTCCTGTCATCTTTGACAGGCAGCCAGGGACAGATAAATATTAATTTCTCAATTTTTTAGGGGCTCTGCAGGCCAGATAGAATGGCCTGGCAGGCTAGATCTGGCCCGTGGGCTGTATTTTGCCCACCCCTGATCTAGCCCCATCTGCCTTATACCAGGACAGTTGTAGTCACTCTCAGCAGCAGACCTTTAGGCACCTCAAAAGATGTTTAAAGCTCCTCTTCACTAGGGAGGACCTGGTGACCTTGGACATCTCTAAAATTATATGGATCTTGGCATTTAATCTCTACTTAAGTCCTTTATTACATCTAGCCCTAAATATTTACATTAAGAAATCTAGATGTCATCGGACTGTGGTTTCAGCTTATTGATCAACTGATATCATGTAAATTAGAAATTAGGTAATTCATACTATATTTCTAATACCTACCATGTATTTCAAAAAGAAAATGTGTTCGATTATATATTTATAGTTTCATGTTTTGCCTTCATTTGGTAATAAAGAACTGATTCCATTACTGCTTGCACTGCTAAGGCCCATCAGTGGTTAGCAGCACAGGCACAAAGTAAAACGCAGCTGATGAGAACTTTCAAATATGGCAAAGAACGTCACTTAGATGACTGAATGCACTTCTACAACTTACAGATAGACAAAAACCAGTGGGAATTTTGCATGTGGTGCAGATACAAGTAAAGCTGCAGTATGACCCAAGGCTGAGCAAATATATAAATTTTAAAATAGAACTAAGAAGTGTTCCTTACTGCTGGCTGCAAGGTGTTAAAAGAACAATCTGATGAAACTCTCCCCAGCACCACAAAGAATCTCCCACTCCCTCAAACAATGTTACTTCCATCCCAAATCAATAAAAAACAGAAACCTGATAATAAAAAACAATACCTGACAATAATATGTGAGAATGAAGTAGAAATTAAAGTAACTCACTTTGCAAACCCTTGTTTCTACACCTCTGATTTCAACATCTCTGTTTAGCTATTATTAATTTAGGGTTGGATTGTACTGCGGCTTTGTGCTCTGAATTTCTATTCATCCAGCTGCAAAACTGATTCCTTAGTGAAAAGGAAAGTGCTGCTGGGCAAATGGTGCAATGCTAAATCTCCCCTCCTATCGAACAACTAGCAAATGAGATGCTCTGTTCCAGGCAGGAGGAGATGCAAGTGATGGGCTGGTTGGAGGAGTACCTCCTTATCCCAGCAATAAGAAAATTACATACTGGGTATAATCTCTATAAGGAATTGAGGCTGTCTTCAGATGCAGTTAATAAGGTTTGTTACAGCTAGATCTCATACCAAAATATATATAATAAGCTTCTTGCAGCTCAAACTACAGCACAGAGGCAAGCAGGGAGCAGACCTGGCTGACCTCCTTAGATAAGAGCAGCCAACAGTCCCTGCAAGGGTCTCCAGGGCCTTCTGGCAGCATTAAGCAGACAGGCAGTTGTACTCTAAGCACAGCAGCATTTCTCCTAAATGCTCAGCAGCCCTGTCCCCTGGTAACTGCTGGCTGCCTTTTTTCAGTTTTGTCTCCTGCTGAGCTGAGCACAGATCTGAAGGTAAGGAGCCAGATGCCTGCCGATGAGAGGCAACCTGCAGGACAGAGGGCCATTAAACAGCTAGGAGAGAAGTTTTTGTCTGTACAGGCAGAATGTGATCAGATTCTGACGGAAACGAGAAGAAGGTACGGAGGAAATGAGGGGATTCACTAGAGGAGAAAGTGATGGAGCACTTAAAAGAATCTGGAAAAGAGGTAGAAAGGGAAGCCTTGGGGAAGAAGATGGAACTTCACTTTATCCAGCTATCTAGGGAATAGGGAGCTGCTTGAGGGCTGTGAGCAAGTTCTGGTGCATATTATATCATTTATTTTTTATTGCTTTTGTCTCAACTTAAGAAAAAAGTCAATTTATTACTCATGAGAATATGCATAAAAGTGTCTGTCTGCTAGGTGCTGCACACCCATGCTCCTGCAGTTCCACAAACTGACAAATACTGGGATTATTTAGAGATCTGTCAATAGCAAAATTTCACAGTGCTAGTAACTCTGTCTAGACAGATTCTCTCCAAACCCTCAGGACAGGCTTCTTTTCCCTTTACCTGTAAGGGGAACTCTGTCCTGGAAGACTGTTGACCAGATTAACTCTTAAAACAGCCAGCTGCATCAGAAAGGTTTCTGGTTTATTGGGATACAACCCCTTTGTTTGCAAAGCTCTATGAGGGGTTCATCTGACCAATCACAAAAATGTCAGTCACCTCAGGTTAAATGTTCTAGATCATTTTAGTGACATAAGAACCTGTTTTATTTTCAAGGTTGATTAGGCATTTAAGCCCCTAATTTTTAATGAAAAAATCAGTGGAATTTAGGCTTTCTAAGTTACATTTGAAAATAGAACTTATGATGCTTTTCACAATTTTATCTCATATTCTTACCTAAGCTCTTCCCTTCCTTTCTCCCTTCCCAATTGTTTAATGTTATTACAGAAGAGCAAAGGACAAAAGAATCAGAATTTTCAGACAGAAAAAAAGAAGGGAATAAAAATCTTTCATAAACTTGAAATCAAAACAGGCAATACAGAGCAGAAAACCCTTCAAGTAACCTGCTGGCACTACCAGATGCAAGGGACAAGTTTGGATCCAAACAAGTTTTTCAGGTTTCAGAGAAGACAACCGATCAAGGCAATGAGCCAAGGCTCAAGACAGAATGTCCATCTGGTCTCTCTCCAATGCCTCTGCAATGCATTGAATTACTTGTATATCTATTTCTGCAATATGGCAGCCATGTCCTTTGTTTCTTTTAAGTAGAAAGGAAAGTTGATTGAATGCACCAATTTGATCAAAATAAAGGGCAAAACTGCAAAATGAATTCCAGCAAATAAAAGTACAAAGTGTATAATTTCAAAGGCTGAACAGACTATAAGATGACAAAACTGCTCTTTTAACAGCTTTGGGGCAGTCTTGTGAAAACTTCTGGCACACATGAGCAAGTGATAAAAATACACTGCCTGTGAAAAGGGGTTTAAAAAATACGTACCTTGTCTGTTCTCTTGTGTAATGTTAGTCATACTTCCATCTTCTGCTAAACCTTGCTCCAAGTTTTCCAAGATCTGTATCAAATTTTTTAAACAACTAACATGAGTTTAGAACAGCAATCTGGAATTAAACAGTTTGTATTACATGCAAATTATCCACAGTTGTCATAGTCTATATGAAACCAATATAAACATGAATGTTTCACATGGATACATTTCAGAATCACTGATCGTCCTCAGAGTTACATCAATTACATAATGTGAGAAAGCCTTTGTACTGCAGGTGATGTCTGAGTTCAGGCTTAAGATACTCACAAAGCATTAAAAGACAGCATACACCAGGGGCACATACATTTTGTTAAGTAAAATATCAAATATGTTTCACAAGAGAATTATTATTAGCTTTTGCAAAAATGGAGAAGTGATTCCACATGAGAACTAAGGTATGTGGGTTTTTAAACAAAATGATGCATCACCAAATTCACTAGGGTTATGGTTTTAAACAGAATTTGCTTTTTTGTTCTTAATTAAATAATATTCATAGCTTATGTCTGCTCTCCCCCTGGAAGTTCAGATTTCATGGCTGCTTTTTATTTAGTATTGATTTCAAATACTGTAAACTGCTGTTTGCTGCATTATCTGAAAAATGAATATGTAGATCCACTGGAATTTGTGAGTTACACTAGGTGCCCATGGTTTCATTTGAAATGCAAGTCAAGTCCCATTTTTTCTCTGCTGCCATGTTATTTTTTTTCAAATGTGTCTAGTCCTGAAGATCACCCAGTTCCTGTTGCTCTTCATCCCCTGTTACAGCTTCATTTCTTTGGTTGCTTAAAAAAAGACTGCTTAAAAAAAAAAATCCTTCTTTAATTAGCTGCTGTGTTTAGCTGATCAGCAACATACAATGGGCTCCCTCTCTTGGGAGCTGAGTGCACTGCCTACATGGTGATCTTCAACTCCTGTCAATTTACGGAAAATTATTATTTTAGTTTTATATTGCTGTAGCATTCAAATTGTGCTAGCAGCTGACAAAGACACACAGCATAGTATTTTCAAAAGCCAGAGTCAAACCAGGACTTAGTGCCTAATTCTGACATAAGATGAAATTTAGGTCTGTAAATACAAGACTAATCCCTGCTGCCGTCACTGTTTCTGTTTTTATTCAAAGATTTTTAAAAAATGCAAATCTAAAAAGCACTTAGTGGGTGCATCTACACATGCATTTGATCCGGGATCAGTTAACCTGCAAATAAACACTCCTTGGCAGGCACCTACTCATGCAGGGAAGTGGGAGCAGATTTGCTGCTAATAGCAGCAAACTGGTCCCACTTTCTAGGGCCCTGCAATGGGCCCTGCAGCCAGCAGATGAAGCTCTAGACTCCCCCAGGGGCTGGACCATTGCACGTTGCCCTTGGGGGGTCTGCCTGCTGCTGGGGTGGGGACAAATGTTCCCCTGCCCCAGCAGCAGGGAGCTCCTGGCCTAGTTTCCCAATTGGGGGCAGAGGACTTGGAAAGAGCTGCAGGGGTGGGCAGGTCCCAACTCCCTACCCCATTCACCAGTGGGGCAGCTAGCAGCTAGTTCACTGCTAGATGCTCCACCAGTGGACTGGGGCAGAGGGCTGGGACTTACCCCACTCCTGTAACTCTTGCCAAGCCCTGTGCCTCCATCAGTTGATTGGGGCATGGGGCTGGGACGTGGCCCCCCATTCTGAGATTGCAGGGTGGAAGCTAGGGAGCCTGTTCCCGCTCAGCTCTGTAAGTGCAGACATGTGCAGGGAACAGGTTGGGGAGCTTGTTCCCTGTTCAGCTCTGCAGTCACAGAGCTGAGCAGGCAACAATTGCAATTAGTGAGGTTTACTGCACAGCAAGCATGTACAGTAAACCTTGCACATGCTTACTGCATAGTAAAAACTGCTACGTCACAGTAAAGTATCTCATGTAGATGCACCCAGTGTCATGAATGCTAGTCTAACACACCAACTCTCCCCATTTAAAATCTAAGGATTTTAGATGCTTAACTTGGTTTGGTAATTCTTTCCCTGAAGTCAAGTGCTTAAGTTTTAGGTGCAAGAATGCTGAAAAGTGTTACATCTCTAAGTGACCTAAGAGACTAAGCCCAATTTTCAAAGGGACATAGACTCCTAAATGCCATTTTCAGAAGTCTCCAAAGTGCCTAAGGGATGAATTGATGAAGCCATTTATGCAAGTAAAGATGAAAAGATGTTTAGGATGATATCTTGTATTGAACCAACTACATAGTTGGGATAAAGTTAGACAAGATTTTGAATGCAAGGCATTCTCTCTCAGGTCCCTGCTCACAGGTGCCAGGTACAACATCCTGAGTAACAATGTCTTGCATCTGAAGCTTGTTTACCTTTTTCCCCGATTACATAGTTGGTCCAATAAAAGATATCACCCTAAGAAATCCTTGCCTCTGATAATTTATAAACCATCACAGTTACAACATCATTCTTATACTACCTAAAGATGCAGGAAGACACCAATTGGGATATTCAAAAATTCCTTACTCTTCTTCCTGTCCTGTCCAAACTAATATTATAGTCTCCTCTCTCTCTGACTCCTCTTTGGAGTTACCTAGCTATCACCTCAAGTTCAATAAGGCTACAACAGAATTCTTAAATCAGAAGAATACTAAGTATGCTATAGCATAGTTGCCTTTATCAACCAGAACATGACCTGAATTCTTCTTCTTCTTTAATGGAGTCCCAAATGAACTGTTTCACTGTTTCATTTGGGATCAATACCAAGCTAATTGTCTGTGGTTCCTTGGGTCATTCTTTTTACCTTTTGTAAAAACTGGAACCACATCTGCAGTGCCCTATACTTTGGAATTTCCCAACTTTTCTAAGACTTGCTTAATATTAATGATAGTGGTTCAGAGAGGTGCTTGGGTAGTTATTTTAAACCCCCCTGAGTGTAGATTATCTGAGCTAGTTTAGCTGAAAGCAGAAATGTGGGGCAGAAAATTTTCCAGTGCCTTATTTTTCTGTGGGAAATTTTCCATTTCTAAAAATTCACTATTTCATAAAATCCTTTAGTAACAATGAATGGAGGTCAATACAATATGCAAGCTTGGCAGTTTCAAAGTTGTTATTAAGGATTTTCAGGTGACTATTTCTAGGAAGTATGTGAGAGAACATATATATATATATATATAGTTTCACAGTTTCTAGGGTCAGAAGGGACCTGAGTAGATCATCTAGTCCAACCCCCTGCCACGGCAGGAAAGAGTACTAGGGTCAAACGACCCCAGCAAGGTGTACATCAGTAAAACATACGTTTTACTGATTTGTAAACAGGAGGGTAAATACACTCACATAATAATTTAAATAAAAAATCAAGTTATGAATTCACCTAATTGGCTGTGCAGGTCAAATCAAAACCAAATGAATGCACTGCTAAGCTGGTTTCTAGTTCTCAAAATCTTTTGCTTCTGGAGAATCAGTCAGAAGCACAATTAGTGAAGAAGATGCAGTATGATGATAAGTTGACCTTGCCCATAGACTCATTGGCAAAACCACCCTTTAGCAAAAGAGAATATGGTTCAAGTAGTTTTGAATCAGATTTGCCTCAATCTGATTCTGAAATGGAACTAATAAGTGTGAGTGATTCTACAGACTGTGACAGTGAAACTGGAGGTGCCACAATGACCTCAGTGGAAGAGAGTTAACTCTGTTGAAGTAGGTGAGTGGACAACCATGGCATATCATACACAGTTGTTTGGGTGTGCTAAAATTAGCGTGTGAACAGTTTTCAGTACCTTTGTTTTTTTCCTTAAAATTTAAACAAACAATGTAAAGGGAGTACATGCTATTGTATATTGTTTTTACATTTTTACAAGTATTCCAATAAAAATAAATTCCTTTCCACATAAAGCTTCGAATTTGGTTGAATATAACATTTAAACCACATTAAGTGTACTATATTTAATTTTTTTCTTAATAAAGATATTTCAGTTTGTGGCTATTTGGACATAAAATTAACATGGGGTACTTTTTATTTTGTTTACTAAAGATAAGTCAAATAAACATGCTAAATCAGATCATGCTCTATTTAGGGTACTGGAAACATTTTCAATTCAAAATTTTCTGGAAAACCCACATCTCTGGGTGAAAGCACTTAATTGTAGCATATGTAACCTTTGTTACAGCTGGTAAGCTCTTTCAATTCCAGACATATCCTATAGGTTAGATGCAACTTTTTGCTTTGTTCTATACTAAGGTGCTGCAACAGTGTAGGCAGTGCTGCTACCACTGTGGCCAGGTGGAACTGCACTGAATGTGCCACATTTTTTTTTTTTTTAAATATAAGCATAAAAGTCCATGTGTTCTCTCAGCATATCACTGAATTCTCTCCTCCTTAAGGGAGTGGCTCTCAACTGGGGTGCTGCTGCCAATGCCTCTGTAGCCAGGTGAAACTGAGCCAGGCATCTCCTACAGAGCCAGAAAAAAGAAACTGTGGCAGGAGCTCCTGATCTCGCTACAGCCCTTGCTGGTCAGACAGCACACAGTATCCCCTGGAAACAGGAGCACATGGGGTATATGGAACTGTCCCTGATGCCAGTTTCTGGGACAAGAGTGAGGGGCTGCGATGAGTGAGTGCACTTGCCACAGGTGCTTCTCAATCTGGCTCTACGGGAGGTGCCTGGTGGAGTTCCACCTGGCTGCAGCTGCATTGGCAGCATCACCCCAGCTGACAGCCATCACCCTAAGAATAGGAGAATTCACTGAAATGCTGAGAAAACACATGAATTTTTAAGCTTATATTAAAAAAAAAGTGTTTCTTATGTCAAGCCTTGTTCCCAGTTAGACACAGTTTCCTTTTTTAAAGAATTCACAACCTCTTACTTTATGTAAATCCAAGAGGTGGAGGTGGTAACTGTGATGAGTCTGGGAGATAGGGAAAGGCTGGGGATAGTGGGAAAGCCACAGCTGAAGCAAGGGAACAAGGTGACAGCAGAAAATGTAGAGATACGGATTTATAGTAGTGGGATGAGCAGGGAACATGATGATGAAAAGGAAAAAAAGAGAGCAAAAGAATTGGTGTGAACTCTAGAAGAGCAGGGTAACGAGGGTGGGAAGTGAAACCAGCAGGGGATGCAGAAGAAGCAGGAAGAAGATGGATGCTATGAAGCATAAGAGTGTGGTAAGAACTATGAAGGACTGGCAGATGGTCGTGCATACAAAAGAAGTTTGAAAAATTCTGTGAGGGCAACCTTGTAGAAGATCTTCCTCAGGTAGCATTCCTGGTTAATGGAACTGCTTTGTTCCATTAACCAGGAATAAATTTAATCAAAGGCCGACAGTTTTTCTCGCTAAATTTTTGTCTTCAGGTGAATGCTGATAAGAGTGTCTTTCTTAGTAATGTTAACATTTAAGTAGTTCCAACTAGGTTTTCAAGTGCATGCATGAATGAAACACTTTGTATGCGAAAAGCTTGTGGTGGCAAACAGTGCATTAAACTTCCCCTCAACTCCTCAAAACCAAAAAGCTGAAATTGTGCAAAAAGGCAGAATCTACACACAGACAGAAAGCACAGGATATGCAATTCTGTTGTTTCTGTGATTTTCCCCTCATTATATTCATAACAATATCTGAGTTCAGTAGAAAAACGTACAGGATCTAAAATTCCTACTTGAGGCATATCTACAACTATAAATTTTATGAAATAAAATTTGAGGCTGGGAAAAGTTTGCATTTGACAACCTCCATAAAAATGCATAACACAACCCTAGTGATTCAAGGACAACTTTGTTATGATAGCCTTTAGTTTTCTGTGTAAATTTGGTGCTTATTACAATAATTCTCCCATTGTAATATTCTATAATACTAATCTTTTATGCTCTACAAGGTCTGGGAAGCAGAAGCTATACTACCATGCCATTAAAATGCTGTTCCTCCCCTTTGATATTGACTGTACAGTTTTGGCTTTGTTAGTCCTGGTGCAGTCTTGAAATGGAACTTAGCCATTTAGGTACATTTTATAGGACTGCAGTATTTATCAACTAAATTAGATTTGTTGACTATACTGATTTGTTTGGCCTTACAGACAGCTAACTGCTAATAGTGAAATCTCATAGTTGTGTATGCAACATCAGACCACACCTATAACAATGAGTTCAATTTTGCATATCTGATTATAAAAACCTGCTGACAAGTTTATGATGTTCAGAAAAAGAATAAAAACATTAATAATGGTGGTCTGAAGATACTGCATTATGAGAAGGGTGAAGAGTTTAATGGGCATAGAATAGCTGAAGTGTTGGTTAAGGGCAATTATTTTATAAATAACTGAAAGATGTAAACTTCAAGAAAAGAGAAGAATTTTGGATGATAACAATAGGTCTAAGTTAGGAGTCATGTGCAAATTAAGAAAGGGAAAAAAGAATATGAAGAAAATATTTTTAACAGTTAGAATGAATAAGTATTGGACTGGATTGGTCTCCCAAGGGAAGTGGTGTCAACCCCACATATACTGGCTCATTAAAAAAGTAGAGTAAGTGCTGGAGAGCAACCTGTATTTACAGAGAGGGAGAGAGAGAAAAAACTAAGTAAGCTAATAGGTCTTTTCAAACCCCTAGCTTTTATGATTCCTGGATCATTTGATTTACATAATGGATATTCATATGCACTTCTGTAAATGAGGAGAACTGAACATTTTCAAAACATTCTTTCTCCATTTTAAAGTATTGTAGTAAAACAAAACACTATAGGTTTATGGCTGCAAAGTTTCCCTAACAATTCTCTTATACTCCAAAGGGTTCCCATGGGTAATATGGTGACATTACAAAGAATGCAACATACTAATTTTTAATGTTTTTCCTTGGTCGTGCCACAACTTCCTCTATAAATCTGAAGCCTCAATTATTAGATTTGGCTGACTCCTTCCCAAAACAAAAATATATACTGAAATGACAGGTTTAGTGTTCATTTTTAAGCAGTTTCAAATGCCTTTTAGGCAGTTAAATTACCACCAGTCTAAAATCTTGCACTGTTCTGTTCATACATCTTCCTCTTTATTCTCTCTCCTTCCTCTCTACCTGCTTCTGTAGTTCCTGCTTTACAGCTGTATTTATTTGAAGGAAAGCAAGAAAAGCCATCGAGAGTAAGACTGTTAAATAACTAAAAAATAACATCACCTTTAAAAACAAAATAATGTTAGGGGGGAAGGGAGAAAAGAAGAAATGCTAATTTATAGGGCTGTGAGAAATTTCGACGGGTGTTTCTTTTCGAGGTTGTTTCACTCCGTTTCGAGTTCGAAACAATGAAATCAAAACAAAACAAAAGGCTTCGAAACAGCTTCAAAACAAAATGACAGCACTTGAAAAGTTTCGAAAGTTTCAAAACGTTTCGAAGCAGCCCGGTGGTGGGAGGCAGGGGAGAGCCAGGGCTGTGCTCCGAACAGCTCTGCCAGCCCCATGGAGCTCAGCTCGGCGGCAGGAGAGCGAGTGGCAGAGCCTCTCTGAGCACAGCCCTGGCCA
The DNA here is from genome assembly GCF_001723915.1 of Gavialis gangeticus. Lineage (NCBI taxonomy): Eukaryota > Metazoa > Chordata > Crocodylia > Gavialidae > Gavialis > Gavialis gangeticus. The sequence continues at coordinate 590,043 of NW_017729028.1, read as the reverse complement.
GTGGCTTTCCCTGACTCCCGCCATCAGGCTCAGCTCCGTGGGGTCACGGAGCCTCATGCTGCTGGGCTGTGCTCGCTAGGGCTGCGCTCCGAGCAGCTCTGCCACTGGCTCTCCCAGCACTGGGCTGAACTCCATGGTACTGGAGGAGCTGCTTGGAGCGCATCCTTGGCTCTGAGCGCAGCCTGGTGCCTGGAAGTGGGGGACAGTCAGTGGCGGAGCCGCTTGCAGTGCAGCCCTGGCTCTGAGTACAGCCCTGGCCAGTGTCTCTCCCCAGCTTCTTGCTCCATGGGGCTGTGGAGCCTCCCACTGCCGGGCTGTGGTTGCCACAGCTGTACTCTGAGCAGCTTCTCTACTGGCTTTCCCACTGCTGGGCTGAGCTCTGTGGGGCTGGCTGGCAGAGCTGCTCAGAGTACAGCCTGGTGGTGGGAGGTGGGGAGAGCCAGGGCTGTGCTCCAAGTGGCTCTGCCAGCCGCATGGAGCTCAATCTGCCCTCCCAGTGCTGCCAGATTCCTCCCAGGGGTTCGGGCCCCCAAATCTGCGCGTGGGATGACAGGAGGCTGCTGTTACTGCCTGGGGCCAGCAGCAGCAGCAGTTTTCCCAGTGCTGGGTGCGGGCTGCACCGAGCACCAGTCCCAGATGGCAGCCTCCTGTCATCCCACGTGCAGATCCAGGGGCCTGCACCCCCGGGAGGAGTCCAGCACAGGCCCACAGCCCTCCTGAGGGTGCGGGGCCCCGGATCTGCATGGAGGATGACAGGAGGCTGCCGTTGCTGGCAAGTGACATGAGTTTTGCTTTTAGCAGTTTGAGGTGCAGTTTCCCAGAAACCCCTCCACCTATCTCCTTGAAACTTGGCAGGCTTCTCATGCCCTCAGAAGGAGCTACCATTCCTTCAATTTTCATCCAAATCAGCCAAGAAATGACAAAGTATAGGCATTTTCATAATTCCCCATTATAGCCTCTGGGCGAAACTTCGAAACGCATTGAAACAGTTTCAACAAAATGAAACGGAACAGTGCTTTGAAACTAAATGAAACGAAACACTATCCTTTTGAAACAGCAAAACGCAAGTCGAAATGAAAGGTGCTGTTTAGCACAGCCCTATTAATTTATTTTTCTTTCACCTCTCAGTTGACTAACAATCCTTTCCCTGTGGGGATGTTATGGCTAATAACAACTCAATGGATTTCTCCACTTCAATGAATGGAAATTTCAAGAATTTTCTTTCCCTTCCATGAAAAAGGAGTTTAAAACTCAATTATATTCGAATTCTAGTAGTACCTTCTCCACTGAACTGAATATCCTCTGAAAGGATGTGGCACTTCAAATGTCAGCTCCTACAAGAACAGGCCTCTGTAAGCAAAATACAATATGAAGCTCCACAAAGTAGCTGTCTAGATGCAAGTTTTTTAAAGTTAGGGAAAAGTTTTTATCCAGAAGTAGCTGAAGGGAAGGGGCCAGTTGTAAATCTAGGGAATGAAATGGCCACAAGCAGACATTATTTTTGTGAAACAAAAAGCTCCTTCAAAGAGACTTCCTCCATATAGCCAAACTCTGTACACTCTGTAACAGTTTCCTGAAAGACCCTCCAACCCTATAGCAAGTGCCCCCAGTTGTCAAACCCTCCTCTTCCCTCTATCATAGTTGAAAGAAAAAGAGCCCTGCTTCTTTGTATTAACATCTGATTATCTGAGTCACCCTCCTGTTTAGAAAAGCTGGTAAAGCCATATTTCCCACTCCAGTGAGCAGAGATGGCAATCACAGAAAGAGGCACATGCTGAATTACTAAAAAGGGGCAACAGCTATTACTTGCTAGAAACTAATCTGTACTTAGTAAAAGTTTCCTCCATGATGCACAATCCTGTGCACTTTGAGACACCATACCTATGCACTTCACCATAATTAGGATGTAGTATAAAAGTATTCTTCTTACTTGGACAGGTTGGAAAAAGTCAATAAAATATACCTGCTTAAATACAAAGATATTCTATTGTATCAAGAAATTCCTACTTTTGTGCAGATGGTTTTCATGCTGTGCAGTCTATCAAGTGACTCTTGGGGATTTCCTAGGTATTGAGGAAGTTCAGCATGTAAAATCCGCATGGAAAAAGGAACCATGGAACCTAGAAGAAAAAATAATTGATATGAAATATCACTGCCTGAATTATCAGTAAATAATTTTTCCTATTATCTAACCTAGGGTCCCTCTACACGTGTGTAAAGCATGGTTGACTGGTGCCTCCTGAAGCAGTGGGGGATGGGGGGGAACAGTTTGTAGGTGGCAGTGTTGGCAGTGGGGTGGCGAGTGGTGACCACCTGCAGAAGCCGGTGGCAGCATCAGCAGCAGGGGTGGAGGGGTGGTGAGCAGTGACTGCCTGCAGAAGCCAGTGGTGGCAGCAGTGGAGGGGGGGGTATGACGAGCAGTGACTGCCTGCAGAAGCCAGCAGCAGTGGCCAATCTAATGGGGGGCAAGTGCTCCCCCGTATCCTCTCCCTACCAGTCACGTATGGTGTAAAGGCACGATGGGATCTAATGCACAATCCA
>NW_017729028.1:571118-582502 GCF_001723915.1 Gavialis gangeticus | reverse complement strand
TCACGTATGGTGTAAAGGCACGATGGGATCTAATGCACAATCCACACAAATATGCCTCCTGCCACGACACATGGGAAACAAGCTGTTGCAATCTGTCAGCTGCACCCCCATGGCTGAGAAACCACAGCTGCTGCAGGGGCACACAACACAGCCCTGCCACTGAGATATTGCACTATGGCATCCAGCAGACTACAGCAGCTGGTCTCCCAGCCAAGGAAGTGCGTGGGGTGCCCCCATGGCTGGGAGCTCACAGCAGCTGCAGTTTCCTGACTGCAGGGGTGTGCAGTGCCCCTCGCAGCTGGAAGCCCTGTTGGTTGGGAGCTCTCAGGCTCGGGGGCGCACGAGGCCCCCCCCACCTGGGAGCTCCAATCAGCTGAAGGGAGTCCCAACCACAGGGGCCTTTAGCTACACGTTCAATTAATGGCACGATAGGAAGCAGCTACAAAGTTATTAAACATATTTTGTAGAATAACTTTGTGGCTTATTCCTCCTTTCATCATGCCATTAATTGATTGATTATGTGACCGGGCGACCACTTAAGGCCTGATTAAATGGTTAATCACACTTTACATGTAATGTGTAGATGGAGCCTTAATGTTTAATCAGATCTGTATGTTCACAGAAAGTGAATTTTATTTCCACTTTTACATAACCAAAGATGAAAGTAGCAAATATTTAACTGATTTACAAGTCATATTTTTGAGGCAGAAATATAAATACACACAAAAGCATAAACAAAGGGAAAAATGATGCAATTAATTCTAATTTCAAAACAGCATATGATTTGCTTAGAACCCCCAAAAGATTTATTTGAGGAATATGAGTAAATGAAAACAAGGGATCAACATGGAAGTTTATTCAAGTTTCAACTAGAGAGCTGCCACTGACAAAGAATAATCAATAATTTACAAACAGTACAGAAAAACTGAAATGGCTTTTCAAATTGTAAATCCTAAAGAAACCCATTGAAAAAGGCAGACAGCCAAACATATAAGCAACTCAAATTAATTGCAATGGTTTTCCAAATTAAAAAAATAAAGATGTTAACGATCCTCAGATTAAAAAAATGAAGAGATTAAAAGAGAAAATAGGGAGAGAAAACAAGGAGATTAAAAAAAACATTAAAAATTACAAGATGGGGAACGAGAGGTAAAAATATCACTATGACAGATATATTAAATATAATATACAATTAAAACAGAAAAACAAAAGGTAGCATTAAAGTTTCTATCATCTGTAGTTTAGTAGCACCCAAAAGCTACTAAAGAATCTGGAATCCACTCTATTAAGTGGGTACTCACACCTGGAGCTTATAGTATGACACTTCTTTGTTGAACCAAATATTGGTTCCTATGAAGACCATTCTTTGTAGTGCTCTTATGAAGGGATACTTTATACTGTGAAACCTATTCTGAATAAAGGTTTTCTTTCAGTAAACCAGAATGATGCAAAATGGAAGAGAGAAGAGAACCTTAAACAATATTTGCAAAGAAAATATTGTTTTCCCTTGAAATTAGCATGCTTTTTCTTTTTACTTTCTATTCAAGATGCACTCCTGTTGGAGAGCAAACCCCCTAAATTGAGTCCCATGTGATCTACACCTTGAAAAATTTTGCCCTTGGAAATTTTTTAAAACAATTCAAATGGACTTTGAACAGAATTACCTGAGGAAAGAAAATGATCCCAAAAACCTGGAAGTTATAGTTCACCCTTGTTTGTAAGTAATGCTGCAGGAAGAAGCTGGAGATAAAATATTAGCTTACAGCTCTAAGATTCTAACTTATTCCATTTGCCCATTGTAGACATGCTCTAAAGGGATTTTCCTCCACGGAATCCTAATTTTGGCTCATTTGTTCTCATAAACAGGACTCAGGAACTTTTCACAAAACTGATGAAAATTCACACCTTCACTTTTAAGACATGTGTCAAGGAGGTATATATACCATGAGTCACTGTCTCTAAACATTTTTAAATGAGACTGTTTTGTGGTTAAGGTTCTAAATCACTAATTATGACTTTCAGAGTAAGCCAATTACATCTAAGAAAATTCCCTTTTGCCAAAGGTAAGAATCTCCAGTGGCTTCTTTTAGTGACCTCTGCTTTCCCTCTGAAGAGGTACATAAAAATTACATAAAGCATCAAACATACAATATAAAATAAGAAAATAAGGAAGTAAAAAAATGCTTTGGGAATTCTTTTTAAACGAGCAATTGAAAAGATTATTAAACCAATAGTAAAAGAAATGTATGCATTAATTTATCTGGCTATCACAATACGATATGGAATAAATTATAGATTTGGTAACAAATTTAAAATCTGTTCTCATCTTGTATCATGATTTGAGATGTCAAGATAAATTAATGAGGTTTGTTTGCCTGCCAAAATTTGTTATCATTATCAGACTTCTTCAGAATGACAGGACAGCAACCATCCTAAGTAACGGCTTGGAAACAGAAATGGAGTTAAGCAGGGATGTGTGATTGCACAGTTTTTTATCTATATCTGCAACTCACTGCTAATTGGTTTTCATTTGGAGTCAGCATCCGATATCCATCATTCAGCATGGACAGAAATCTATTTAACAATCAACTAGTTACAGTCCAAAACCTAGATAACCAACACCTCCATTACGGATCTTCAGCATGCAAGTGATTGTGTCATGTGTGCTTACTCAACTGAGGAGCTCCAGGCCATTCTCGATTGCTTCTGTGAAGTGTATGAAATGCTCGACTCACTGTCAACTTCACGAAAATCAAGATACTTTACCGACCCACCCCAAAATAACCACATATTACAATTAGAGGGTAATCTTTGGAGAACGTTGAACATTTTCCCTACCTTGGTAGCCATCTTTACCAAAAAGTAAACACATATGACAATATTGACTATTGGATAAAATCTGCCAGTGCTGCCTTTGGATGTATCCAAAAAAAGGTCTTTCATGATCATGACAAAATTTCTCATCTACCAAGGTGCTGTCATCCCTACCCTGTTGTATGGGACAACATATTGGAAACACCTCAAAGATCTGCAACATGACAAACAACGTCTTCAGAAAATCCTCCATATTTATTGGAAGGAAGAAGAGCTAGCATTCTGGCTCAAACAAACACCATCAGCATCAAAGCCATGTGTACATGGCACCAGCTTCATTGGACAGGACATATAAAAATGTCTAACAACTAGCTTCCAAAACAGGTCCTATACTCCCAACTCACTGATGTTACCACTCTAGAGATGGGCAAAAGAAGAGAGTTAAGGACACCTCAAAGGACAGTCTGAAGAAATGTGATATCAACATCAACACTTGGGAGATCCAAGCACTGAATCGTCCCCAGTGGTGCTGTGATCTACAACAAAGAAAGGATTGATCATTTCAAGCAAATGCACCTCATTAGGGAGGCAGACAGATGAAAGAGACAAAGGGAAAGAGCTTTGACCTGACATCACCAGGACCTACTTATTCCTTCTGGAACAATTTGCCACATCTGCAGTCAAACATGGATCTTGAATTAGCCTCCTCAGTCTTCTATAGTCTCACCAATAATTTCCCAGTTTACTGGAAGACAGTCATCCTTGTATTGAAGGACTGCTGATGATGACAGACAAGGTAAGAACAGGTAAGGAAAAAAACTTCTGGATGCTGACAGAAGCAAGCAGGCTGGAGGCAGCTAATGTATGCACTGCAGAGGGAACGTCAAGGAAAAATTCTTCTTTAGCAGTAAGTATTGAACCTGAAGTGCCCACACTGCAAATCTAAAGAGGCAAACTTGACCTTAGGCTGACTACATTCTTTACCATGACTCTGGCAGAATAAGCTCAGATTCAACTCTCAAAGAATAATTCTGCCAGGAAATAACAACAAGAAATGCAGAAAGACAGCTACTTCAATATGGCTCTTTTAGAGAAAAGTTAGATTAATGTACCGGTGCTGTATGAACCATGCCACTCGTGACAGACTCTAATACAGAGGTGTCAAACATACAGCCTGAAGGAGTCTGTGTCAGCACCAGCAGAAAAGGAATTAACATCACCACCTGCTTAATCTCCATCGCTGCAGCTGAGGGTGAGGTAGTGCTGAGCAGTGGTGACACTAACCCTTTGGCTCCAGGTACCAACACAGCAGGGAAGCACGATGAGAAGCTTGGTGGTCTAGATTTGGAGGTTGGTCATCTGGTCCATGAGGAAGCCCTCAGTCTGGATCTGACCTGTGGGGCTAAATGAGTTTGACACCCCTGCACTAATGGATTTTTTTGTTTCAACTTAAAAACAAGGAACTAATGCTAACTAGTGCAGTAATGCTCTATAAAGTGTGGAACAGAAGATAGAAAAATCAGCTGAAGTTTAGGCAGCATTTCCAACTTTGGAAAGAACTCAGAATAAAGCTGTTTCATTGGCTCTCTTGATAGAAATCAAACCCAGCAGCACTGTTGCTTGGGAGACTTGAACGTGGGAGCAGAATCAGCATAGCTTTATCTATATGCAGGTGGGTACATAACATACCACAAAAAATACAGCACACAGGGGAATGGTTATTTTGGAAACTTGCTGATCTTCTACACTGCATTCAAGGCCATGAGTCTGGGTGTGCACAATGGGAAAGGGTAATTCATAACCCCCATTCATGACCAAAGCTTGCATCAGATAATATTAGCATGATGAATGGAGATGAAAACTAACAGCACTTTATTTAAAAATCAGATTTACATTGCGTCTAGAGACAATAATTTGCCAATTATTTTGTGCTCCTCAAAAGGTCAGGTAACAAGTGTAGTACATGCTGACTATTCACAATACTAAGGCAGAATGGGCATTTAGCAATATTACCTAAAAATGCACTTAAAATTTATTTTTTCTTACTTGTCAAGCACCAATGATCTGCAGCTTCCTTTGGGACAGCCAGCCAGCCAAAAACCACTCCAATGTGATCCATTAGTCGGAAGCTTGCTGTGATAATCTCATCTTTCACAAATACTATGCAGGCACAGAGCCAAACTACATGAGGATCATCAATACAGATCTTTCCCTAACTAGAATTTCATGTTATTTTATTCTGTTATTATTGCTGTTGTGGTCCATCCCAGAAGGATCCAGACCACTGGTGCTGTTTTCTGTCCTTAGTTTCTTATGTAGAAATACATTTTGATAATGTTGTCAGAATCCTGAGCACATTATGTAATTTTTACTTAAGTCCAGGCCAGGCATGCTTGGAAAATATGTCTACTGTCAATTGTTAATAGATTAAGTTCAGATAAGTGAGATTCCATTACTTAATGTCAGTAGATTTAGACCAGACTTAGTATTTTCACCTCAACTTCCTTCTAAACTCTAAAGAAGAAGAAATGGAAGACTTGATTTTTGCTTTATTTTGCTGAATTGCTACAAAGCCCTTGGTATTCTCTTGGCTACACTTATGCGTTCAAGAAAATGAAGTAAAAAGGAATTACTTTTGTACAGTAGCAAGGAAAGAGTTGTTAAGTTGGATCCAGGTAGGCTACCCCAATCAACTTATTCAAAATGTTGTAAAATGAGGTCTAATCAAACTGGGAGACTCAATTAAGAAGTAACAGACAATACCTCCCCACCCCAATTAAAAAAACTCACTTGGTTCATAAGAAACCCTGGTATTTTTCTTATTAGACAGACAAATTTGAGATCCAAACTAGTTTTGGATAAGTTACCATAAGATTTTTTTATATAGATTTCTAAATTCAATTGGTCATTAATGCTGACTAAATTATTTTGATATATTTAACCCACTGGTGTATCTATATCTAAACATATCTCAGTAGCACCCATACAAAAACAATGCAGTGTTAATTTAACAAACAATCATAGCTTGTCCCTCTAGTTGCAAATACATATTATTAACTTATTTTAGATTTTGAAACTTAAAGTTTGAGTGTTACTACCATAAGATGCCCATACACAATACACAAAGTCAACTTCCCTTGATAAATCTATGGCATTCCTATAAAATGAACCTGGAGGGATTTGTCCATATGAAGAGTTTTTGTGACTCTAGAATAATTTTTTAAAAGAAACAGAAAAAATAATTGAGTATGTTCTACCTATTGTATGATCTCTAGCATCCAAAAATTGAATCTGAGGCTTTTTCTCAGATTGAGGTATAGGAATAATTATCTTTGAACTACTGTGACAGAAAAAAGTTGAGAAAGGCCTTGAAAGCACAAGAGAAGCAATAGCAAGTTACTAAAAATCTTTTGAGAAGGTGGATGGTTGTGAACCTTTGTTATCAAGACTCTGCAAGGTGACCTGTGTGTATATCATGGTGGAAGGTAAGGTTACGAGCATAATGGGCTCTAAAAGCAGCTCAGTAGAGTTTCATGGTGAGAACGGAAGATGAAAAAGGCAAAGACCAAACTGTAATATAACTCTTGTGAATCTTCAATGAAGTCTCATCAGCTCTGCTGATAGAAAGTGAAAAGCAATCAGATGAAAGCATCACAAGAAAGCGCTGACTTTGAAGACTTAACCGACTTAATAGAGCACAATAAGAATTTTGGTCTAAACAACAGAACTTTGATTTGTTGCTCTACGACACTACAACATCAGGTTGCATCAAAGGCATGTCTTTCAGCTTCCTCCTGCTGAGAGTAAGAAAGAACAAGCCAAATGAACTGACATGGAAGAGCCCATTTCAGTAGAAAAGAGCAAATCTATAAAAACACAGTTTTCCCTCTGCCTTGTGAGGCATAGAGAATGAGCTGTCTGATTAAAAATAAACCCCTTTTCAATAGTTTTAATATGAAGATGGTAACAAAGGAAAAAAGAATTGAAAATGTTAGTAAAGCAAACGTAACAAGTCTTGTTGAAAAAGAAGCATAACTGAAAATATACTAAAGGTAAAAAAGAAGATACTTAATTTATAACTGAAAAAGAAAAATTAAAATTTTTAAAAAGTTGGCATAAATGAAACTTTTAAAGGGAATCTATAAAAAATGCTATATTCTGATCATCTTATTATCAATTAAAAATGAATCTACCCATATCAACTTTTTTTGAATAAACTTAAAATACAATTTTTAAATAATCATTTAAACAAGAATGAAATAAAATAATTCTACATCACTTAGTTTAATCAGAATAAACAATTGAAGTTTTGCTTAAATCCTTAGCTAATTATTCCCCCAAAAGTACTTTTTGTGACAGACAAATATTAGATGTTTTATGAGACTGTTGTGTTTTTTCCTGCTGTCTGTTACAATAGGCAAAACACAGAATAGAAAATGTATAGCTTGTGTAACAGTTTGGGAAGAAATAACTTGAACAGTCTGAAAATTCACAAGTACTGATGAAGAAGAATATAATGACACTTATTTGCCCAAACCAGGATGCACAAAACAACAACATTTGTAACAAACCTTACCCTCTACCCTGCCAATCAATCCATGAAAAACACCCTCATGAAAAGTGCTTCCCCCCCAATCAGATGACAACTAGATACTTCATGCAGTTCACTTTCCATGTAAAATCAGCAGTAGCAGTGCTCAGACACATGGTGATGAAAGTCTGCATGAAACTGGCAGGGTGCAATAGAAGAAATAGTGGATAAACCATTTTAAAAAGATCACTGTATCTTTAAATAGAAGAATCTAGGTATGTTTTAAGGTAAAAATCAAGTGATCAGAAGTAAACACAAAAATTAAAATGTTAGTTGAATAAAACCTGTGAAATTTAAGAATTAATGCCTCAAAAAGGTTTCTATGTAAGTTGCTTTGTGGATAAATACCTTGGAATTATTTAATTTGTGAACTGCTACCTTTTTTTTTCCAATTTATAAACTGCTACTGTTTTCTCCATTGAAAAAAACCTGTCATTCAAGGTGATTAGAGTAATATAATCAGCTTTTTCCAGAAAAGCACAAAGAAAAAGACCATTTCTTTTAGATCATATGACATTTGTAACTTGTTCTTTAAGTAATAATTAGTATTCAAGAGACTTAGCCACTCAAACTTCTCAGGAGAACTACATGCTGTATGTGTCGGCTACCAGTAATTAATATTTCTGATATGAAAAGGAAGAGATCCCTTGAAGCTTTCTAGAAATAAAGGCAAGAACAGGAGATTGTTGTTCTCTCATTATTATTGCACCATTCCCTCAAGTCTAGTCTCTCTTTTCTTCTTCCTTGTCTCTACAAAGTAAACAAACACCCTCAGTCCCAATTTATCAAAACTTGGCAGCCTGGAAGAGACACCCAGTTGTCTCTGCAGCAGCTCCCCGGTAAGCTGCAGTGGAAGAAAGCAGGCTCTGCTGCAGTCTCTTCTAAGCATGCTCTCACCGCTCACAACACATTCGCACCACCAGTCGCTGAAACAATCTCATCTATAATTTATGCTGAACAATTTTTGAACCTGCTTCAGGCAACAGGAATTGACATTAAAGGCAACTAAATAGGGCTCAGCTCTATATATATAAAAAAAAAAACTTTGGGAGGAAAAGGGTGAAAATTCTGAGGGGGAAAAATGGCTTTTCTTGGAAACTTATAAAATCTGTTTTTATGTGGAAATTTGAAAAAGCCACAGATTAGATACATATATAAATATACATACTGGTTTATGGTGATACCTTACATGCTGTACCCCTGGGCATGTAATGGGCTGAGTGAGCTGCAGGTATATATATAAAAAAAAGGATGGGCTGCACTTGTGGTAGAGTCCCATCAATTTTGTGGCAAGTTCCTATCAATTTTGTGGCAATGGGGGACTACTTTTGCGCTTTTCCCCTAGCCGCTTCTTGGTCTTTCAGCTAGGAGCAAGCAAGACACCATCATCATCATTACCACAGTCAAGGATGATTGTCTTATCTGTGGGCCTGAAGATGGTGGACAAGGCCAGTCCAGGATCAACAGGTTCTACTGCAACTCGGGCACGTGTTTCCTTGTGGGTGGATGGTTCTGGATTCCTGATTTGGAGCAAGACTAGGAAGTATTTGAACTCCCAGGATTCCAGGCCTGAGAATGCACCCTGCTACACACCTCCCCCCAAAAAAGTTTCCCATCAGTATGTTTGTATCATATGGGCTATGTGTTTTACAGTCATGTTCAGTACTGACTGCATTTAATCAACTTCATAGTTGGTTTCCATTACTGAGCATATGCTGCTTTTGGCAGCAGTTTAATGGTAGATAACGTACTTAATGAGGTTTCCTTGTATGTGAATGTAAGATGAGGAGATTTTCTATCCCACACTGATTGGGAGAAAAAAACCTTATCTTATATTCAGTAAATTTCAATTTTAAAACTAGAGTGAATGAAAACTTATTCAACTTTATCCACTATGGGCCATAACTAATGACCTGCTATATTTCAATTAAAAATACCAAAGAAAAGTAAAGCTGTACTACGTAGGAGGTGCATGGAAAAGTCATTAATGCAATGGTAATATGCAGATATAAAAAAATCAATCAAGCTCATGGACCCATTGTTTTAGGAATAGTGCAAGCACACACCAACAGACAAACCTTCCATGGACTTACAATCTAAATAGACAACATAGAGAGAGAAAGGAAGTATCATTATTGTCTTTTAAAAGCTAAGGAACTGAGATAGAGTGATTAGGTGGCTAGCCCAAATTCACACAGGAGGGCAGAAACCGAACTCAATCCCTAAATTCTAATGCCTTCATCAGGATACAGTTTAACTTCTCAACTAGGCCATTCATGATTCATGAGCTGTGTGTGTTAGATAGGGAAAGAAACCTGACTGAAGAATTTCCTTATTGAAACAAGCAGGTGGCTGTGAGCAGAAACATTTCATGACAGAAAAGGTGAAAGGCAAAGTAGTATTTATAGTGAGTATTGTTACCTTCTTTTTCAAACTTGCTCAGTTACCTGAAACACGAATGTGAAGCAGCAATGAAACAGGCAGATGATTCCAACTTATCAATACTAGCATTAAAGAAGTCTGATAAGTAAGTGATATAATTTAATTATAAAATTTAATCTGCAAATCTACAGATTATAGAGAGGTGAAGAGATTACATCTGTTGTTTAAAGAACCAAAGGCTTATGTTGTAAAAGAGAAAAAGCAAGAAAGCTAGATTAGTTTTAATACACTAAATCTATGACAAAATAAATATTTTGTATTACATAAATAATTAAGTGACATCTACACTGTTGAAAAGCTTCCTCCTCATTGGTTACCTTGTGTCTCTGAATAGTTTAATAGAAGCCCAATCATGCAAACAGGATTTACACAGATGGACATATATCGATACAGAATACCACTGGAGGCAATTAGACTCTATGGGCATGTCCACACATGCCGGCATGTGCTCTTAAAGTTGCTCAAATAGATTTGAAGTTCTCCTGAGCTGTGCATTTTTGCCTCCACGCATGTGCCTGGACATGCACTTTGGTGTGGGGCAAGTTGTGCCACTTGGGGCAAAATAACCCTGCCCAGCTCCTCCCGGATCTGCAGCCGGGGGAGCTAGAGCCTGGGACCAGCACCTGTGCTGGCCCCTGCAACATAAAAACCTGCCCTGAAGAGTAGCTCAGGGCTATTTGCCCTCAGGAACTTCCAAGGCCTAGCCACTTGGTATCTAGGGACACTACCCCTTGTCCCAGCTGGACTGCTGAAGCAGCCCTAACCTGGAGTGGCCCCTGCACCCTCTACCCACTGCAGCAGTCTAGTAGTGGGGGCTGCTGCCTGGCTGTGATGACAGCATCTGCCCCCTTGGACCTGCAGCCCCAAGGCTGCACTCCTACCAGACCTGGATGGGGTACCCCCGCTCTGCCACTTGGGCAGCTATCGCCTAGATGTGCTTCTTGCGGCAGCCCGCTTTGAATTGTGAAAGCGTGTTCTCTTGGCCATTTGGGGCCAAGAGGTCAGCCACCTTGTCTGTGGGGCATTCAGGGCCTGCTGCGGGCAGACCCCCAGTGGCGCAGCGCAGCCCTGATCACCTCAGAGCTGGTGCTACCTGTCGCAGGGCTGGCCCGTCTAGGCACGGCGTCAGGCTGTGAAGCTTCAGGCAGCACCAGGACTGCTTGGGCTGTCACCCAGGGTCCAGCCCTGCTCACAGGGACAGCGTGTCGAGTTAAGCTGGGTCCTACCTCCACGGAACCAGGCTAGCCCAATGGCGTGCGGGGGCCCATGGAGGCAGGACCTGGCCCAGCATGACAAGCCGTCCCTGCAAGCAGGGCCAGACCCTGGGAGACAGCCAGAGTGGCTCCAGTGCTGCCAGAAGCCACACAACCCTATGACAGGCAGCACAGGTGGCGGTGGCTGAGGTGATCAGGGCTGTGCTGCATCACTCGGGGTTCTGCCTGCAGCAGCCCTAAGTGTCCCATGGCTGCTGCTGCTGCAGGGGTGAGCTGTGGACCCTGTGGCGGGAGGGGGGGGAAGGGCCTGGACTCCATGGGGG
>NW_017729028.1:566397-571036 GCF_001723915.1 Gavialis gangeticus | reverse complement strand
ACCCTGTGGCGGGAGGGGGGGGAAGGGACTGGACTCCATGGGGGACCTATGCCCCCCTCCCAGCCCCACACATCTACAGCTCCCCTGTACCCAGTATCCTCCCTACCCCAGTCCCTACTTACTGGGGGCAGCACCCAGGTCACAGCTTTGCACAGCTCCTGCTTGCCCTGCATGTGAACACAGCATGCTAGGGCAGCAGGGGGCACCACAGAGGCGTTCTGGCCAGATGCCACAGTGTCTCTGGAGGTCCAAGCCCCAGCTTGCCTCATGGCATGGTGGGAAACCATGCCATGTGCTGCTTTTTTCTGGGGTGTTTTTATTTGATACCTGGAAATACATCACTGCAAATATGCAGCATGGCTAACATTTTTTTGTTCTCAGCGTGCCTCTTCTGGCATCTCAAACTGGGTTGAGACACTGCAAGAGGTACGTGCGCACTTGGGTGGATGTGCCCTATGGGTTTGTTTACATGGCATCCATGTTGAACCCAGGACTGCTACCAAGAAATACACCCCCGCTGCTTTACCTGTGCCAGATCCCAGAAATCAGGTGATGTAGCTGATTAAAAGAACCCTGAGAATAGATATGAACGTTGCTCATAGGCTGGGGATTGCTCTTAGACCTTCTGTATCAGCCTGATAGCCTGGTATGTGCTCAGAACAGTTCTAAGGTAGCTACAATGCTGCGCTTCTGGGATTTGGCATGCAGGTAGAAACTGGGGGTGGAAGGCAGGGAAAAGGCATGCTTTTTTACAGTATTCCTGAACTCCTGTGGCAGTGGCATAGAGAAGCCCACATGAACATCAGGATCTAGCTTCATGCTACCTTTGGAAAGATTGGAACCTGAGATTATAAACTCTTGATAGAGATTATGTCCTCCATTATATTTAATTCAGTACTGAATACACTAATGCTGCTCAAATATACCTGTGGAAATTTATATATTACACACACATATACATATAGTACACTCTAAAAATTAAGTGTAGATATATATTTATAATTAAGTAGATTTCTCTGTCCTCCAGTAGATGTTTAATAAAACTCTTTCCATCAAGGGAAAATTGCAAAACAGTGAAAATGAAACCAACAGTGTAAAACACCCTTTGTTTGGAAAGTTTTCAGGAAATACTTCTGCAATAGGCTGCTAGAGTGAACCATTAGCTCAAATGACAGAGGCCTGAGCTTTTATGCTGTACTCTGCTACAGCCACTGAGGTTCTTAAAATACTTCCCAGGGTATAGAGAAGATATAAACAGTGTATGTTCTGGGGAAGATATTTCTTACTGTATTATTTTTTAACCATCATTATTTAGGTATCATTTTCAACTACAGCAGGTTCAAAATTTTCAGGGAATGTAATTCTCAATTCCACTTATATTGAATTAATCTTGTTCATAAACTGTCAGCATACAAAGGAAAAACTGAAGCATGATGGATATTCTGAAGACATGGGAACAGATGGAACCAGCAATAAGATCATGTAGAACTTGCTAAGGCCAAGTATTCTAATTCATGTTTCTGTAAGAACAGCTGCATATTTTGATAGCTGTCATAATATAAACACCACCTGATGTCAATCAAATTCAAAGCAAGAGACCAGAATCTTGCTGTAGCATTCTTAGACCTGAAAAAAATGAAGATTGCCATGGCTGACAAGGTTCTTTGGGTAGATGTGATATCTTTTATCAGACAAACTAAATAGCTGGAAAATTGTTCTTTGCAAACTTTCAGACACAAACACTCTTCTTTGGGGATTTCCATGGCTAATACTCAATACCTGTATTTCTTATTTGTGTCCTAAATGCTGTATTTTCCAATCTGCTGCATAGACCCCATACAGATGGATGATTAGTTGCCAAGAGAAAAGCCAATGAAATTAACGCTCATCTATTCAAATTTAGAGCTCATTGCAAAGACAAAGGACCTAGGAGCATCTTAGCCTAAAGTAGTAGTTCCCAATTTTCACTGGTCTAAGGGAAACATTACAGGCTTCCCTCGATTTATGTGGGTTCTTTATATGTGAATTTGCTCTTGTGCGATGAGCATATTTAAACCCATAATTTGTTATATGAGAGGTAAATTTGCTCTTATGCAATCAGCACACATGCTCCCCACCCCTGCCTAAGCAGGTAAGTCTGTAGGGGGAGGGGAAAGGGCCGTGGCTCCACTCACCCCATCCCTGGTTGCACCAGCCCCAGGAGCAGCCAGTGCCAGCTGCCTGCAACCACTGGGGTGCACTGTGCTCTGCCTGTTCCCCCCATGCCTGGGTTCACCCCAGCTCCTGGGCTGCACCGTGATGTAGTGCAAACAGCTGATGTTGGCTGCTACAGCATGGGCTGGGGTGAGTGTGGACAAGCAGAGCCCCAGGCGGCATGGGGCACAGCACTCACCCCAGCCCCAATTGCAGCGGCCTGGGAGCAGCCAATACCAGCTGTGTGCACCAAGGCACGGCACAGCCCAGGAGCAGAAGTGAGTAGGGACAGGTGGAGCATGGTGCAGCCTAGTGGCTGCAGGTGCCGACTGCTCCTGGGGCCACTTCAGCCAGGGCTGAGGTAAGTGCCACTCTGTTCCCTCTGCTTTGCTGCCTTGTGCTGCCCTGGGAGTGGCACCCCTCCCCCATCCCTTCCCTAGTCCCAGCCTCACTCCTTCTCTCACTGCCATGGGAACCTATCCCTATTTGTTACACTGTAAAGTAGGTTCGCTTTATGCGAATTCAATTTATTCACTGTTCTTCAGGAACACATGTACAGCACTAAAAAAAGAGGGAAACCTATATTGTGAAAGAAAATGCATTGAAGCTGTCAGTCAGCGCAGATGTAGTTAGGGATCTTCTGGACGGGCCAGGCATTTTGAAATCTGAAGGTCCAGATGCCCTCCATCCAACAGTGTTTAGGGAGCTGGCAGGGGTCATCACATAGCCCTTGGCCTGACTATATGAGTAGTCGTGGTCATTTGGCCAGTCGTGGTGCTGGGGGATTGGAAACTGGCTAATGTGGTCCCAATTTTCAAGACAGGGAGGAAGGAGGACCCAAGTAACTATAGGCCTGTAAGCCTCACCTTGGTGCTTAGGAAGATCTTGGAGAGAATCATCCAGGAGCACATCTGTGGGGGGCCAGCAGGGGAGATCATGCTCAGGGCAATCAACATGGGTTCATCAAAGGCAGGTCCTGCCTGACCAACCTGGTTGCCTTTTATGACCAAGTAACTAAATCCTTAGATGATGGTGTTGCTGTTGACATATTCTTTCTAGACCTTAAGAAGGCCTTTGACACTGTCTCTCACCCCATCCTCATCAATAAGTTAAATGACTGTGGCATTGATGCCTACAGAGTTGGATGGGTAAAAAATTGTCTGATAGTGTGCACCCAGAGAGTAGTGGTGGACAGTTGTATATTCAACCTGGCGAGATGTGAGCAGTGTGGTACTCCAGAGCTTGGTCCTCGGGCCCGCACTGTTTAACATCTTCATCAGCTACTTGGACGAGGGGGTGAAAAGCACGCTGTACAAGTTGGTTGATGACACAAAGATGTGGGGCGAGGTGGACATACTTGAAGGGAGAAAGGGGCTGCAAATAGATTTAGACAGACTATAGAAGTGGGCAGACTGGAACAGGATGGTGTTCAATGTAGACAAATGCAGGGTGCTGCACCTTGGGAGAAGGAATCCACAGCATACATACAGGCTGGGGAGTTCCCCTCTTGAAAGCATGGAAGCAGAATGGGATCTTGGCGTCATTACTGACTCCAAGATGAACATGAGCCACCAATGCCAGACCGCAGCCAGCACGGCCAGCCATACCTTGTCATGCATCCAAAAGGTGCATCTGAAGCCAGTCCAGAGAGGTGATACTCCCCCTCTACGCAACACTGGTCAGGCCGCAGTTGGAGTACTGCATCCAGTAGTGGGCACCACACTTCAAAAAAGGATGTGGTCAGCCTGGAGAGGGTTCAGAGGAGGGCCACCCGCTTGGTGAGATGGCAGCAGGACATGTCCTATGAGGAGAGACTGAGGGACCTGAACCTGTTTAGCCTTAGGAAGAGGAGGCTGAGGGGGGACCTGGTGGCTGCCTACAAACTCATCAGGGGAGATCAACAGCAAATAGGTAGAGCCCTTTTCTCCCCAGCACCACCTGGGGTGACAAGGAACAATGGTGATAAGCCAATGGAAAATAGGTTTAGGTTAGAGATCAGAAGGCAATATTTTACAGTTAGGGTGGCCAATATCTGGAACCAACTTCCCAGGGTAGTGGTCCTTGCTCCTACCTTGGGCAAATTCATGAGGAGGTTGGATGTTCACTTGTCTGGGGTCTTGTGAACCCAGCATTCATTCCTGCCTGTGGCAGGGAATCAGGCTAGATGATCTATTCCGGTCCCTCCTAACCCTAGCTATGAAACTATGAGGGCAACACCAGACTTGGATCTCCCTTCCAGCTTCAGTTTTATTTCCTGTGGTCAGAAGCAATGGTAGAGGGTCTCAAGGGCAATATGCTGCCCTGTGAATCATGAGGGAGACACTAATGCTCTGGCTCCTAAGTTGTGGAGATAAAGCAAATGAGAAGCATCATCATGGAGCACATCTGCGATGGGCCAGCTTCAGGGATTATGCTCAAGGGCAACCAGCACGGTTTCATTAGGGGC
>NW_017729028.1:560227-561397 GCF_001723915.1 Gavialis gangeticus | reverse complement strand
GAAAAGCACGCTGTACAAGTTGGTTGATGACACAAAGATGTGGGGCGAGGTGGACATACTTGAAGGGAGAAAGGGGCTGCAAATAGATTTAGACAGACTATAGAAGTGGGCAGACTGGAACAGGATGGTGTTCAATGTAGACAAATGCAGGGTGCTGCACCTTGGGAGAAGGAATCCACAGCATACATACAGGCTGGGGAGTTCCCCTCTTGAAAGCATGGAAGCAGAATGGGATCTTGGCGTCATTACTGACTCCAAGATGAACATGAGCCACCAATGCCAGACCGCAGCCAGCACGGCCAGCCATACCTTGTCATGCATCCAAAAGGTGCATCTGAAGCCAGTCCAGAGAGGTGATACTCCCCCTCTACGCAACACTGGTCAGGCCGCAGTTGGAGTACTGCATCCAGTAGTGGGCACCACACTTCAAAAAAGGATGTGGTCAGCCTGGAGAGGGTTCAGAGGAGGGCCACCCGCTTGGTGAGATGGCAGCAGGACATGTCCTATGAGGAGAGACTGAGGGACCTGAACCTGTTTAGCCTTAGGAAGAGGAGGCTGAGGGGGGACCTGGTGGCTGCCTACAAACTCATCAGGGGAGATCAACAGCAAATAGGTAGAGCCCTTTTCTCCCCAGCACCACCTGGGGTGACAAGGAACAATGGTGATAAGCCAATGGAAAATAGGTTTAGGTTAGAGATCAGAAGGCAATATTTTACAGTTAGGGTGGCCAATATCTGGAACCAACTTCCCAGGGTAGTGGTCCTTGCTCCTACCTTGGGCAAATTCATGAGGAGGTTGGATGTTCACTTGTCTGGGGTCTTGTGAACCCAGCATTCATTCCTGCCTGTGGCAGGGAATCAGGCTAGATGATCTATTCCGGTCCCTCCTAACCCTAGCTATGAAACTATGAGGGCAACACCAGACTTGGATCTCCCTTCCAGCTTCAGTTTTATTTCCTGTGGTCAGAAGCAATGGTAGAGGGTCTCAAGGGCAATATGCTGCCCTGTGAATCATGAGGGAGACACTAATGCTCTGGCTCCTAAGTTGTGGAGATAAAGCAAATGAGAAGCATCATCATGGAGCACATCTGCGATGGGCCAGCTTCAGGGATTATGCTCAAGGGCAACCAGCAAGGTTTCATTAGGGGCAGGTCATGTCAGACCAACCTGA
>NW_017729028.1:556776-560111 GCF_001723915.1 Gavialis gangeticus | reverse complement strand
TGTTGGAGAGGAGGTTTAGATTAGACATCCGTAAGAACTACTTCACAGTTAGGGTGGCTAGGATCTGGAACCAACTTCCAAGGGAAGTGGTGCTGGCTCCTACCCTGGGGGTCTTTAAGAGGAGGCTTGATGCCTACCTAGCTGAGATCATCTGAGCCCAGTTTTTTCTCCTGCCCAGGCAGCAGGGTCAGACTTGAAGATCTACAAGGTCCCTTCCGACCCTACTTCTATGATTCTATGAGGGTAGGGGAGGGGGAGATAATACTAGTTATTTAGTTCTCTTAATGTATTTGGCACTGTACATATTTACAGGGAGGAAACAGGTTAAATTTTCAAAATGTTATATAGGATAACATTCATAAAGGTATGTGGGAGAATTTAGATGCTTAAATCCAAGAAAATAATTCACATAACTCCTCTCCATTCTTCTCAGGTACCCACATTCCTACCACAAAACCTGCTTAGGCACCTCATGATCTGCTACTATGCATGCCCAAAGGCACCATCATCTTGGCTGAACTGGGTATTTAGATGCCTAAGGCTATTTGGGATTCAAAAATTAAGCATCTCTACACCTAAGTCCCTAGAATGGCCCAAGGCTGTAGGTATATTCAGAGTACATGTAACAGTGACTAGGAGCATTTTTTTCAGCACCTATGGGCACCTTAACTCAAACATGGTTGCTGGAGGATACTGGTGATGACCACTTTTCCCATAACAGCCTACTAGTTAAAACACATGGGTTTGTGAAAGGCTTTAGGCCCTTCTCAACCTGAGGGGATATAAATCCAACCAAAACCTTGTACGGCTGTGTTACTGAGAAAGTTAAGCACTGGCTAAAGGCAGATTTGGGAGGGAACCCTGCACTTCACGCTGCCTTTTATTCAGTGATTGATAAACGTAAAATGCATAAAACAGTCCTGGGAACAGGCACCAGAAAACCCAGGAGTTCCCCATCACAGGTGTTTGCCCTCACTACCAAGCTACAGAATCTATTTCTTCCTTGCTAACTCTTTCTGGCCCCATGACATGCATTTCTTGCTGCACAGATGAGAAGCCATACCCCCTACCTATCTATTCTCTAGCCTGTTAGATAAGCTAGGTGACAGATGTACACCCTCAGGCTGAGAAAGGCCTATAAGCTAGGGCTCCCATTTTCTGGCTTAGTGCTCTAATTATCACATATTTTTTTTCCAGCACCTAATTGTTAAAAGAAAGGAGTAAACCAATCACCTGCATCTGAAGATAGCTAGGCATGGTTTTCAGGTTGCGAATCAGTTTCAGACAGGTGCCTAAACCTGGAAGAGATACAGGATTTCAGATAATCCAACTCTTTGACATTTCCTATTGACTAGCTCATGTATTCCCCAGCTCAGTGCGCCAAATGTTAGGAATCCCAAACACTGGCATTTAACTTTCCCATTTAAAATATCAGGGAACTTAGGTGCCAAGAGCTATGCTTGCATGCCTTGCCCCCTAAATCATCTAGTCTTGCCCCTAGCAAAATGTCGTGTTAGCAGATTTCATTAGAGACAGATTGTGACAGAGATGGAGCATCAAAACTACCTGTAGACTTAAAAGGAAAGCACTGCTTTCCTTTACCATGTTTCTTTGCTGTCCTGAGAGGCTTATGGGATGAATTCTAATGATGGAGATCTGCCACAGGTTATGAGGCAGTGCCCAAAAGGTCTACAGAAGCTGCACTATGTCAGCACAGGGAAACATTAATATAATATATAAAAATGATTCCGCTCTCTTTGCAGTTCCCAAGTGGAACCAAGTTGCAGACAGGAACCCCCAATATGCTAGTCTCTTTTTCTGTGCATTTTAGTTGGCCTCTTTTTCCTTCCTCCTACCCTCACTCTCTCCATCCGTACATCAAAGATTTTGCTTTTACGCCTATCTATGTCTCTGGAAGCTCTAATCTTGCTGCAAATTTCCCCACTCACCAGAAGCTGATGGGGACTGGGAATAAGCATTTGCTTGTACCACATGGAACTGAGCTGAGTTACAGGCCTAAGGAAAATAAGTTTATAAATGGACAGGCTGGTCTCTGCATGCAAGTTCACATTCAAGCTGCTTTCAACATCCAGCTCAGTGGTGGGCAATTATTTGGGCCTGAGGGCTACATAGGGAGTTCTGCTGCAGGCCAGTCAGCATTCCCTCCTTCTCCCCCACCCCTCAAAACAACTCACCAAAACTCCCTATGGGGCTTCAGGCAGGCAGGAAGCACTGCGCAGGAGTGAGAGGGGTCAGTGAGGCTGTGATCACAGGGCTGGGTCATGGGGTGGTGACAGCTCTTGGGGATTTGGGGGGGGGGGGGATGCATGTGTGGGGGGGAGGTTGTCTGGGTGCTAGGCCCTGGGAGCCTGCCATGGGTAAGGGGAAAGAGTGGAGATGTGTGGGGGAGTGGTGTGCAGCAGAGCTTGTCTGGGTGGTATGGTCCACACTGCCCCCGTGGTGCTCTGCAAGGAGCCAAGCCCCACCCACTTGCACTGGGGCAGCTCATGCCGCACTCCCACTGGCAACTGCAGCTTGGCCTGGCTGGGTAGTTCTGTTCCTGCCATCTCTGGGGCAGGTCCTGTTCCTGCCACATAGCACTAACAAGCTTCCAGCAGGGTATTCCAGGTGTGACTGCAGCCAGCTGGGTGCTGCTCTACTCCTCCCACTTTCAACCATGGTCTTGCTCCTGATCTTATCCCAGCTGCACTGGGCAGGCGGGCAGATTCAGCCAGACAGTTCCTGCCCCAGCACATAGGACTTCAGCTCCAGCTCTCAGGAAGGCGGCTGGGAGCTGAAGCTGGAGCCCTGTGCACTGGGGCAGGAGAGCTGCCTGGCTGAAACTGACTGGTTGAAGCCTCCCAGAACAGTGTAGTGCAGCAGGGGCAGGGGAAGTTTCTGGCCGGGCTGTTCCCAGTGCGGCTTCAGGCAGCTGCTGCTCTGCTCTCCCTGTCTCCAGTGGCAGCTTCTGCTCCTACTGCATTGTGCTGCTCCTGGCAGGTGGGCAGGTAGTTTCAGCTGGGTGGCTCCTGCCCCAATGCATGGGGCTCCAGCTCCAGCTGCAGCTCCTTGCTGCCTTCCAGTGGAAGGTGGCTGGGAGATGAAGCCCCACATGCTAGGGCAGGAGCTGCCCAGCTGGAGCTCTTCACCTGGAGCAGCTTGGCACAGCAGGGGCTAGATCAGGAACAGGAGCCATTGCTGGAGGTGGAGGGAGCAGAGCTGCACCCGAGTGCAGCTACACCAGGAACATCTCCACTGAAGCTGCATGTGCTGGCTTGGTGCGGGCTCCCCTGGTTTGAGTGCGAGGGCCAAGGGGGCAGCTACAGGCCAGATCA
>NW_017729028.1:548850-551776 GCF_001723915.1 Gavialis gangeticus | reverse complement strand
GGTGGAGGGAGCAGAGCTGCACCCGAGTGCAGCTACACCAGGAACATCTCCACTGAAGCTGCATGTGCTGGCTTGGTGCGGGCTCCCCTGGTTTGAGTGCGAGGGCCAAGGGGGCAGCTACAGGCCAGATCAAGTCACCTGATGGGCCAGATCCGGGCCACATTCTATATTTTGCCCACCACCAATCTAGCTACTTTGGAGACATGAGAGTAGGACACAGAAGGGGAAGGGGCATTTCAAGCAGCTAGCTGCCACTTTCACTACAGATATAGCAGCATATTTGCTGTGTAAGTGCACAGATTAGTAGCTTCCCTAGCCTATTCCCTAGCTTATTATGCTCCACACTCCTTCAAAACTACTGACCGACATTCGCTGCAAGTCTTCTCCAGATGGAGAAAACTGAGTTACCATATTTTTTCTCATATAACACATGCCCGAATAACACGGATCCTATCTTGAGAAGGCCCCAAGAAGGAAAAAGATTTTACCTTAAAGTATGGATAAGTAACTGGGATCTCCGGCAGGGCTGTGCGCGCCATGCCTGGAGAACTGGGGCGGCAATGTACCAGGACTGAGGATTTGGGAGCTGTGTACCAGGGCTGAGGCCTTGGGAGTTGCATGGGGCCTGAGCAGGGGCTGAAGGGCTGCCAGCCAAAGCTGGAAAACATGTATCAAAAGGGCTGCCAGCCAAAGCTGGATCCTTAGAGGCTGGGAGCTGTGACTGGGGTTGTGAAGCTTTGTGCCAGGGCTGGGAGCCACGTGCTAGTCCTGTTGTTGTATGCTGTGGCCGAATTTGGCTGTACCAGTGCTGGGGCAGGAGTCATGTTACGGGGCTAGGATGGGTTGCTAGATTATGATGTTGTTTCCTCACTACTTTTGACAAAAACTCCTTGAAAGGATCTGAAATTCAAAGCAGAACAAAAAAAATATAAAATGATTTAAACTACGAGCATTGCTAAGTAATTCAAGACATTTGTAACAGAAAAAACTGCATAATTAAATATTTCAATGGTGCAATTAGTTGCTTTCTATTAAAACACAAACTATTTTGGGTTGGAGTGGAATCAGAAAGAGAACACAGTTCTAATGCAGGGGCAAAAGAGTGCTAAAATAGTATTTGAAGGCTGTCTAGACTTATACCACACTCTGGGGAAAAATAACATTTTTAGTTTTCACTACTCACCCAGAAGTGTCATCTTATTGCAACATATACTGCTATATCCCTATGGCCATAATACAGCTGCAGCCTGAAAGCCCAAATGCTTGTGCTAAGATTAGTAACACAGTTCATGAGAAGGTGTAGAATGAGAAGTCGGTTTCTAGAGCTCTTGCAATTAAATATTGAAGGGTATGCTCTTTAGTTACAGTCTGCCCCCTACCCACAAGACAATGAAGAATAAGGTAGTCAATTTTATTGTAATGAAACAGAGTGTAATAATGCTGGAAGAAAGAAGTGAATCAATTGTGCAAGCAGGGAAACTTTGGTTTAGGTTATGGGTGCTCAAACCCTGGCCTGTGGGCCATACACAGCCCTTGGATCCATGTCATCTGGTCCACAATGCTCCCTACAGATTGGGAAATTTGGAGATGGAGCAATTAATACTGCTATTCCTTTCCTGCTGCCAAATTACCAAGCCCTGCAGGACCAGACTGGGGCCAAGCCACACCTTCTCCCCCCTGAGGAGCCAGATCAGGGCCAAGTCATGTCCCCTCCCCCAGTGGGACCCGTGTCACACCCTCTGACCCCCACAGCTGAGTTGAGGCCAGGCTGCCCCCACTTTCCTCTGTATGGCTGGGTTGGATCCTGCTGTGCCCACTGCTCATTTGGCCCATAAGGCAAGAGAGTTGAGTATTACTGGTCTAGGTCAAAAGCTTTCCCTTTTACATATAGTATATCTTTTTCCTCAAAATATAAATTATTATTTAAAATATAAATGGTCATCTTCTAAAACAAACAAACAAACAAACAACAAAAAACCCCCATAAAAAACTCTTAACTTTCAATAGTCTCTATTAAGCAGAAGCAAACACATATCATCATCCCAGACATGTACTACACAGCAGTTTAAATCTGCAATTTAATTCTTGTCTATCA
Source organism: Gavialis gangeticus (assembly GCF_001723915.1). NCBI lineage: Eukaryota > Metazoa > Chordata > Crocodylia > Gavialidae > Gavialis > Gavialis gangeticus. The sequence continues at coordinate 549,681 of NW_017729028.1, read as the reverse complement.
CTCCTTCCACAGAAACAGGAATTAGCAACAGGAAAGACCTCTTGGGTCATCTTGTCCTTTTCCTTTTATGAGTTATTACTGTGATGAACACAGGTTCAGTCACTATGTATATTAATAGTATAGGCTGTATAGAACTAAAAAGACAAAACCCCATGTAAATCATGGAATCCATGAGTCAGGAGAGCCATGACAAATATTTAGCTTCAGATGCCCTAGTGCATTATAATGCAGACATGCACACAGAAATTTGGCGGGCAGTTTGCTACCTAAATAGCTATTGACAGACAGATAGACAATTTTTCCAGCTCCTCTCAGTTAAAAGAACGAGGTCTAGAAATTATGATCTGTACAGATACAACCAGCTATAGACATGTGTATAAAACAAGCAAGTTTCATGGCTTAAATTTGCAACTGTGAACAGCATAATGACACTTTTTCCTGCATTCATGTACAAAATCTCCAAATAATCTCCAAAAATTGGCAGTTGGCAGCAGAAGTAGGGAGGGAGACAAAAAAGCCTAGACCAGGGGTGCTCAACTTCTAGTTTGCAGGCTAAATCTGGCCGGCAGAACCATAGCATCCAGCCAATGGGAAACCCCATTGTTGGAAGATTTGGCAGCGGAGGAAACTGCAGCTGGATCCTCCCCCAAGCCATAGCCGCATTGTGGGATTGAGCCAGGATGCTCCCCATTTCCACCCCTACCATGTGTGTGGAGCAGGGGCAGGCTGCAAACCCCACCTCCTTCAAATGTCTAGATTGGAGCTGCTCTACACCCCTTATGTCCATATCAGGAATGTTCCACCTCCATTCCCTCATCCCCTCCCCGCCCC
>NW_017729028.1:502804-548591 GCF_001723915.1 Gavialis gangeticus | reverse complement strand
TTGGGCACCATTGGCCTAGAATAATGACAGAACAGGTTAGGGATTACTTAGGGAAGCTAGATGCTTTCAAGTCAGCAGGGTCAGATAATACATCCGAAGGTACTGAATGAATTAGCTGAGGGAATTTCAGAGCCACTGGCTATCCTTTTTGACAACTAAGGGAGGTTGGATGAAGTCTCAGATGAATGGAAAAGGGTAAATATAAAATCCATCTCTAGAGGAAGAAGGAAGATTCAGATAATTACAGATCAGTCATCCTTACCTTGATACCTGGAAAGACTATGGAGTAGGTTCCCAAGGAATCCGTTGTGAAGTGCCTATCAGAAACAGTCAGCATGCATTCCCCAAGAGCAAGTCATGCTTGATCAATATAATCTTCTTCTATGATAAACTGACAGGCTCTGTGTATGAAGGGAAAGCAGTGGACATGGTATACCTTGATTTTAGAATGCTCTGGACAGTCTCCCACAACTGCCTCATTAAAAAGCTAAGGAAATACACGCTGGATACATAACTTGGATCACTGCACTTAGCGAGTAGTCCTCAATGTCTCAGCAACTAGTTGGGAGAAGGAATCAAGTGGGGTTCCCCAGGGGTTTATCCTGGGTTTGGTATTGCTCAAGATCTTCATCAATGATTTGAACAATGGGATCAAGTGCACACTTAACAAATTTAAGCACACTTAGCAAATTTAAGAACAATACCAAGTTGAGTGGAATTGTGGACACTATGGAGTGTAGCGCTACGCTCCAGAATGATCTAGGTAGACTGAAGAAATGGCCCAGAACGGAGACGAAACTGAACAAGGACAAGTGCAAGTGGGATGGAATACAGACTGGGGAATGACTGGCTATGCTGCAGTACTGCAGAGAAGGACCTGATGGTTAAAGAAGACCATAAGCAGAATATGAGCCAAGAGTGTGCTCTTGTTGCCAAAAAAAGGCAACAGAAATGTCACTTGCAAATCAAGGGAAGTGATTCTTCTACTCTATTCTGCACTGGTGAAGCCTCACTTGGAGTACTGCGTCCAGTTTTGGGTCCCACACTTCAAGAAAGATGTGGACAGTTTGGAAGGGGTTCAGTACAGGGCAGCAAAACGATTAGGGTCCTCAGGGGCAAGAGTTATGAGGAAAGACTGAAAGAACTAGGGTTATTTAGTTCTCTGGGGAAGAGAGATCGTGTGATGTCTCTTCTGGCCCTACTTTCCTATGATCCAGGCATTTGTGAATACTGTTTAGAACTCATTAAATTTACTTGTTAATATTACTAGAAAGGTATTTTCCAAATAGATCTTAAAATTATTTCTTTATGAAACTTTACTTTGAAGCTAAACAGTTTAAAAGTATCATTAAGAAATAAAAACACCTGCCAACAACTTTCAGTGGTATTTAGCTTTGTCTCTATCCTAGTAAATATAAATAAATAATGTCTGAAGTTGAGTGAAGGTAAGACTGTGGCTGAAAGTAAGTTTTCTAGAGACTATTTTTATTCTTAGAGTTTGACGTCTTTAACTAGCTGTGATATTCTAGATATTCTGAATCAGCAGGTAAAATATAAGTAGAACAGGATGGTTACCTTTTTAACTTTAAAATGTCTCTTCATATTAACCTTGAATTCTCAATCAAGTCAAAACACCAACGAATGTAATAAACTTGCAGAAAAATCAAGCATATAGGAGTTCCTCTTATTTTAAAGCTAAAAGATCTAGTTTTAGTAAACTGTTTTAAAAGACTGGTTGGTTTCTTGAAGGAAAAGTAAAAGAAACTTGTTTCATTCCATTATTTCAACTACTGTTCTATTGCCCAGTTTTGCAGACATCCAGATTTCTTTTTATGCAAATAAATCTTACTTGCAGCAAAGCTTGCATATGGTCACTAAAAACTGAACAGAAAATATATCTTGCATAAACAGTACTGAAAAGTAACTTTAAACAATGAAGAAAACTGAAAGGAGTTAGTGATGTTGATACTAACTGGAAAAGATACCAGTACACAAAACTGCTAACAAAGGGAACCAGGGGAAATAAATATATTCAGAGAGCTTTGCTTAGTGGCAAAATAACTTCCTTTTCTTCCTTAATTAAATTGCTTCTGCAGATCCCTTTATATAGATTAGCAGACAGGAGCAATGCACCAAAGGTGGATTGAGGAATACTAATTACAGAGACTGAAACCTGTCCCTTGAACAAGCATCTACTCTGGCTTGCAAACAGAAGGAACTCGGCGTAAACAAGAATTTGCTGAAGAGAGGACAGATCTGAAGCTGGCCCCATGTATAAAGTACCACCACAGGATGTGGCGTTTTAGTGCTGCCCTCAAAAGTTTACAGTCTGAAGCATGCAAAACACATTGGTGATGAGAGAAGAGAGCAAGATATATGGAACAACATGGATTGGGTTTACTGGTTTTTATTTTAATTGAATAAAGTATCCCCAATTCCCTCCTAGCTGGGCACGGCTACATGAGAAGTTACTGTGCATTTATTTAGCACTTTGTATAATTAAGTACTAAATAAATGTACAGTAACCAGAGTTGGTTGTGATGCGCTATTGCACAGTATTATTCGGTTACTGTGCAGTTAGCGTCTTCTGTAGACATGCCCACTACTAACAACTACTCTTACTACCTAGCTGGATAGTTTCTTGTAAACTTCATAAGAGAAGGGAGTCTGAAAGGGGTATTAAAATAAGGAGAAGAAAATAAGTAGAAAAGGCTGTTCCACGCACCATGGGTAGCATAAAAGAAACAGGGAGATGACTGGGAGAGAACCAGATTAATAAAATGTTACAATCAAGCCTAGTCTTGTTCTTCACATTGACAGGTTGTGACAGGACAAAACCACTGAATCCCACATGCTGCTAGGCTCTCTAGATCTCAGTACTGACTAGAGCTGTTTGGGAAATTTCAATTGAGAGTGTTTTGTTAAAATATCATGTACTCAAAACGTAATACACACAAGAGACCTACCTCAGAGCAGCCCAACGGCTAGGGCACACATCTTTGATGTGGGAGACTCAGCTGCAAAATTTTAAGTTCTTGATTAAGAACAAGAAACCTAGGTCTCCCATGGCCCAGACCAAGCATCTTAGCTACTGGGCTACTGACTATTTAGAAGAGTGTTGGTGCTTCTCTTGCTTACGTTTCCCTTCCCAGCCCCCAAACCTCAAAAGGTCCCATTTTTATTACATAACATAACAAAAATAATTTTCACTACCTCTCAATTCTTCATGCAGCAGAATTCTTGTATCCCAGCCATCCCTGATAGAGACTGGTCACTTTTCCTAACTCTGAATCTCTCAAACACTCTCAGAAATAGACCCATGTCTGACACCCTTCTTGGTCACAGGGAACTCATTATCTATCTGTTTAGACCCCAAGTCCCTCAGATGCCTGGGTTTGGTTAAAGTCCAAAAGGACTGCCTTGTCTAAGGACTTTTTGACTTTGCCACCTTACATCTAGAAGAAAGTCTTCTTTCATAGAACCAGTATCTAGAAATAAACTCTCTACTCTAGGTTTCTTTGGCTAAGTTTCATTTCATCCCCCCTTCCCCAAACCCCCCAAACCAGACAGACAGGCACACTGAGAATTTCAGCTGACCTGGAACTATTTTCAAAATTTAGACTGAATTGACAGACTCAGCCACCATTCAAAAATTGGTGGCAATGGTGAATGTTTCAGTTTGCTTAACATTCTTTAAAAATACCTATTTTGGGTTGACTTGAAAAAAAAATAAATAAAAAAAAGGCTTTTTTGACATTCCAGTTTAACTGAACAGGAAAAAAATGTGTGCGCCAATTCTATTACTTAGAATTTCAATTCTGAAATATCTCATGCAACATTCTCATTAGCAAACTAAGGAATACAGACGGGATGAAAATACTGTAAGGTAGATACATAACCATTTGGATCACTGTTCTCAGTTAGTAGCCCTCAATGGCTGAATGTTTAATTGGGAGATGGTATCAAGCGGGGTTCTCAAGGAGTCTGTCATGGATCTGGTATTCAGATATTCTGTCATTTGGATAAATGGGACTGACTACACATTTAGCAAATTTGTGGATGACACCATGTCGGGTAGAGTTGAAGACATTCTGGGAGCAAGGGATAGGATCCAAAATGACCTGGATAGACTGGAAAAATGGTCTGCAATCAACCACATGCAATTCAACAGGGACAAGTGTTAAGTCCTGTGCTTGGGCTGGAATAACTGCATGCACAAATACGGATAGGGGAAAATGTCCATCTAGACTGCCAGGTCCTCCTCTGTGTAGTACTGCAGTTACAGTAGACCGTAAACTGAATAAGCCAACAGTGTGCTCTTGTTGCCAAAAAAGCCAGAAATATACCAGGTTGTATTAACAGGACTGTCTCTGGCAAAACCAAGGGAAGTGATTCTTCTGCACTAGAGTATAGGTCCATAATTGGACCCCATGTTTAAAAAAAGATGTGGACAGATTAGAAAGAGTTCAGCCCAAAGTGATAAAAAATGATTACAGGCTTGGGAAGCAAGATTTGTGAAGAAAGGCTGGAAGAACGAAGGTTATTTAATTTAGATGACTGAGGGAGGATTTGATAATGGTCTTCAAATACCTTCAGTGGTAGGTATTTGAGACCTTCAAATGGTCTTCAGATGGGCTTTTCTCTGTGGTTGTAGGGGAGAAATGGCCTCAACCTGCAGCACAGGAAATTTAGTCTGCAGATTAAGAGGAACCTTCTGACTATGAGGACGGTCAAGTATTGGAACAGACTATCCTTGGAATCTCCATTCTTGGAAATTTTCAAAAGCATACTGGACAGACACTTGGTTGCAATGGTTTAGTTTGGGATGATTCTACCTTGAGCAGAGGATGGACTAGATAACCATGGGAAGTCCCTTCTAGCCCTATGATCCTCAACTGGGAAACTACCATGGGCTTAAACAAGAGATTCCAGCTGCTTCCCTTTAGACTGGTTTTTATGTAAAAAGGGCATCAAACCTACTGGTTTCTGAGATGGTCCCATTAAGAAAAGATCTTTAACGCTGAAGACTCTTTTTGCTCCGTCACAGCTCGTCTGTCTGCTACGCAATGGATACTCTAATCCAAAAGCATGGTTAGATACAAATGATAAAAACAAATTAAATTCACATTTTGGAGACAGGCATCCAGACAGTCACAGCAGCAACTAGCCTCGGATCAGTGATGGAACACAAGGTTAGTCAGCTAAGATAAATAGGAAGTGTGGAAGAAAGGAGAACAAGAGGCACCAATTCTACCCCTCAAGGTTAAGGGACTTGCCTGGGATAAGGAAAAACTGAGTTGAAATTCCTTTTCAGGCATGGAAGGGATTCAAATGGGGGAGTCATTTAATTGAATCCATTGGCCAGTAAAGTGATTCTGGCAGATGCTTCTACTCCCTTGGATTTGAAGGGATATTCTATTTGTATCAAGAATAACAGAGGAAAGAAATTACACAAGTACCAGGGATAACAAAGGAGAAAGTCATGATTATTGAAGACATGAGAAAAGGCTTTGGATCATAGTTTCCTACAGGTTATATCTTAGAAACGTGATGAAAGAAGAAGCAACATGGTCTTGATATGAAAACCAAGTGAGAGGAAAAAAGCAAAGATGCCAGCAACTTGCAGACTTGTGGAAGAGGAAATTTGACACTGGAAAACAAGAGAATAGAATTGGGCAAGTGTTAGACAAAAAAGAAGCAGCTCACTTGGATCCTATTAAGTTTAACTGAGGGATTTTTTTTCTTTTGTTTCTTCAAGCTCACTTAAAATATCAACTCTATGGCACAGGCACAGGCTCTGAAATTGTTTAGAAGGATACATCTTAGTTAGAAACCTCCAATCACTACTGTAATGCAAATAACAGGTATTTGTTGCATCTGGCCTGTGGGGTTTCCCACAGGCCAGATGCCATAGCTTGGCAAGCTCGATTTGGCCTGCGGGCTAGAGGTTGAGAACCCTACATCAGAGAAAGGATAATTTAAGGGACTAAACCCAATTCTACAGCATCCCTCTCCAATTCTGCAAGAAGAAAATGAGTGAGGGAGTATCTTCACTGTCAGAATCAGCTCAGGGAAATACTTAGCATTCCTTGGCTGAAGTGTAAAAAGCAAATGGCTCCAGTTTGTAATTTATTATATTTCTGGTTATGAATATTTTGAATGGGTAGAAATTATGAACCCTATTTAAACATATTACAACTCATTTGTGTAAGTGATTTATTTGTATCTATGTTCTTCTTAAAGTGCATTTTAATTGCTTGCTTCATTTATATATTGTGAATGAAAATGATATTGATGAATCAAAAATCTTACTTTTATGCTTGTTACACCACAAAATGAGAAGAAAGATTAGCAAACAGCAGTGTGTTGTGGATACATGGTAATGCACTTTAACTAAAATATATGTATGATTTATATCCATTCTATCATTTAAATTAGCTAGCTAATGATGCATAGATTCTGTCTTTTATCCATGTCCCAACACTATTTAGTTCAATTCAAAGTGGAATCAGAATTACTTCATCTCATATATTCTGGATGATACTATAGCTCCTTCCTCTAACCTTAGTAATGAAGGTTTGCTAGGCAGACACTCCCTATGCCTGAAGAAGGGTGATTGTGCCAAAAAGCTTTCAAATAACTTTTTTCCAAGTACTCAGTTGATCTAAAAGATACCAGATCTACCTAAAGAACCTTGCCTGCCTAGGGCTTCCCAAACCTTTATCTAGTACTCACATTATAGCTCATAAGAAACAGGTCAGCTGCACTGAATCTTGATTTGATTTCTCTTAGTTGATCAAATAGCATGTTGGTATGCCTGGCTGTTAAATAAGAAGTGGGCCACAAAGTCAAAATCTCTATGCTTCGAGATCTTCATTTTACAGTCAAATATGTAATCCTTCAAATATGTAATCCTGAAATAGAATGGTTGTCTAGAGCTCCTATCTTCTACCTCAAATAACTTTGTCAGTTGTATGAAATCCAGTGTTGCTTCCAAGAAAGATATTTCAAATCTCACATTCAGAGGGACTACAGAAATACTGGGTAACATTTTACATCCAATCACAGAAAGAGTCCGTATAATATTTGCCCAGTCTATAAAATAGGCTATCCATACATTGTAAAGTGCTGGAAACTCTCCAGTGGCTGGAAACCCTTATATATACACTGACACACGCTATAAAAACCCCTTTCTTAATTAAATGGATTATATTTTTAAGATAAAAAAGCATCACACACACCACCTCTTCTGTTAAAAATCACATTGAAAGATTGTAGTTAAAAGAAAAATAGATGACCTTCCCAATAATTAGATTTTATACATGGAAAAAGGATACATTTGTTATAATTTTCCAGGTACAGAAAATAATTATTGGAGGTTTGCCTTGAATTCCATCCCCCCCCCCTTGGAAGGGGGGGGGGGGGAAATCAGGTATCTCCCTTGCCCTCTGCTCCACCTCTGCTGCTTCTCCCTGCAGCCCTTTCCCCCCTCTCCTTATTGTTAGACCCTGCTCTCCCTAAGCACATGCAAGGGAGAAGAAAATTTGAAAACAGTGACCTTGTAATTAAACATAGCTGTAGTAATTTGCATACAGTACCCAACAGACTTAGTTAATCTAGAATTGGTGCATGTTTATTTTTAAACTGCTGCAAGTTTTAGCATAGATACTCCATAAGAAACACTTTTGCATCTACTAATATATAGTAGAAACCGTGCATGATATTAGTATAAAGCCAAAAAGGTCATGATTTACCATATACTTCATTTGGCTGACCCCAACCAACCAGCAGTTGACAGCATTTAAAGCCATGGTGACCCCACAGCTCAGCACTGCTCAGTATGGATGTGTGTTCCACACACCCTTCACAAAGGATCCATGTGCTAATTAGTCTCCTACTCATGACTGGAACTGGGTGTTCTTGTCACAAGTCCTGGGATCCTTCAAAAATGTATATGCAGAAGAGGCACAGGGCACCTGTCTGGGTTCACCTCATAAGCTGGAGCCACATTAATCATATGCGACAAGCTGAGAGAGGGGCAACAGCCCTGAGTGAACTGTATGGGGCCACATTTGGCGATGTCTGCCAGGCTGCTGAAGAAACAGAAATCATTGGCAATGGGAAAAAAAGATACAGTTCAGTATAAATGTATGCAATGTGGTGGCTCACTGACTTGAAGGAGTTGGCACTGAGGAGCACTGTGCTTAATGGACACTGCCATACACTGTACAGTAAAAGCTCTGTTATCAGGCACAAATGGGGAATAGGGGGTGTCAGCAATCCAAAACTACCGATTACCTGAGGCAGGGGTTTTCGGCCGGACATGGAGCAGAGGAAGGGGGTGGGGGCAGGGGGAGTGGCAGTGGCAGCCGCACACAGAGTGGGGGTCGTGGCAGTTGTCGCATGTGGAATGGTGACAACACAGGGTGTTATAGTAATGCTCATTTAGTCAACTTCATAGTTGATTTCCATTACTGAGCACATGCTGTTTTTGGCAGCAGTTTAATGAGGCAATGTATTTAATGAGGTTTCCTTGTATGGAAAAGAAAGATGAGGGACTTCACCCCCCATGCTGATTGGAAAAACAACTCATCTTTTATTTGAGTAAACATGGTACTAATTTAAAAAAATTTCAAAATGTAAATCTCCTATTCTCAATTAGTTTAAAGATTAATTTAAGGGTTTTTTATTCATATACTATTTTGCTTTAATCAGTGACAAACTGCTTTGGAACACTATGATACATTTAGCATAGTGATGCTCAAGATTTTGGCCCTTTGACCAGATGAGTGGCATGGGGCTGGTCTGTGGACCAGATCCCACATGGGGGTGTGCACGGCAGGTTGGGCCTCATACACCCAGATCAGACCCACCTCATACACTTGTGCCATCTTGACCTGGCCCTCTGAGCCTGGATTATGTCCAGATTAGACTGTGTGCCTGATGCAGTGTGCAGGGCCATACTATCTGGTCCATGGGGGCTTCTCATGGGTCTGACATTAGGCAATCCAGCAGCAATTAACATGGCCCGCTCCCCACCTGCCAATATTTCAAACCCGTGGAGAGCCTGTGGGACGGCTGACATGGCTCTGTGGGCTAGATCTGGCCTGCAAGCCAAGCACCCTTGATTTAATCGAACAAAAGAAGGTTGTAATTTACTGCATGTTGTATTTGGCATTATACTTTTGCTTTCTTTCCAGTTAACATTTTGTTATATTGAAGCATTATGGCAGCAGCATTATACTTAGTGCAAACTTTATTTTTTCCTCCCCCTTTTAATCTTTCTTTACCACCTATTCCCTTACTCATGTACAACGTTTACTTCTCCTGCAAGTTTAGCCTTTTGATAACTTAGTGAATGGGTCTAGGAAAGAAAGGCAAAAAAGAGGCAATATCTTCTATTCCACATATTTCTTTCCTTATTGTGCATGGCTGTCAATGATAAGCCACCCATTTCCTGTGAGAACTGCACATACTGCTATATCTCTTGAACTAATGCTATATTACTGTAGTGGATTACATGTACAGTACCACCTGTCTAATATATTAAGAATCTTGTTATCCTTTTTCTGTAATACAAGCAATGTAGGAGCATGTTGGGAAAGGCATGTATTAATTTTTTTCTAGGAAACAGCTAAAAGCTTACTCCATTTAAATAATGGATGATAATTTGGGTCCATTACCTGAACACAGGAAATTTCTTCAGCAAATAAGAGAACCAGATTTTTCTTTTTTTAGACATTCATGGCAGAGATAAGGAGTATTATATAAGTCAACTGCCTTACCTTTTCGACCAGGGTATACATGAGGATAATACTCATAGTAGAGATCAGGTTGGTCTAGGTTTCCAAATGGTTCAAACTCCATTTCTGCATTTTGGAAGAGATTTAACTTCACCAACAGTGCCAGTCTCACAAACCACAGCTAAAAAGGCAAAGCACAGAAAAACATCAGGTCATGTAACAGTTTTTAAAAAAATTACTTTTAGGTTTTTAATCTACTATGCCTGAAATAATTAAATAGTTAGTCTTAAGACTCATTCATGAAAATAAGTAATTAAAGTCACAGGCTTGTCATTGGAGCAATTTTAAAAAACAATTAAAACAGTAAAATTGAGGAAAATTATATTTAGGTCAGCTGGGAAGCACTGGGCCTTAAAGCCAGCTCAAAATATATAAAACCATAACATCAAGTGGCATTTTAAAAGTAAAATTTACTTTTATGTAATGGAATGGGAGAAAGTATGTCACTAAGATATCACTATGATGCAGGTTGGACTAGATGACTGTGGGAGGTCCCTTTCAGCCCTACTATTCTGAAATACACAGTATGATTTCTACTGAGTCACGTACCCTGAATTGTACTCATTTGTTAAATTTATAGCCCTGGTTAGCAGGTGGAATGGGAGCTGATTTGTGGTAAAAAACTGACTACTCTAGGATAGGGATGACCAACCTACAGCCTATGCACTGGATTTGGTCCACAAAGAGATCCAATCCATCACAGTGGATTGGTGCATGGAGTTGTGCCATGCTGCTCATCCCCTCTGTAGCACTACTCTATGCTGAGGAGCCTGGTGCTTCATCACCCCTGTGCTTCCTTTGCTGGAGAAAGGAAAGTGCAGATGTACTGGAGCACACTGAGTGCAAGAAGATGCTGCTGGGGTCAGTGGGGAAGAGATCAGTTGGAGGCTTCCAGCCTGCAACCATGGCCAGGTCACAAGGTCTGGCCTGGACCAGCAAAAAGCTACAGACTCTTGGTTTTGGAGAGAGGATACATTACATATTAAATAGAGTAACTTGCCTATGAATTTAAATTATTATACATTTTTCAACAGGTATCTTTTCCCTGTGTTGGAGTGAGCTACTACAGTGGTGCCCAACCATTTGGCCCACAGGCCAGATGGACAGAGCCCAGTCTATCTGTGGGCCAGATCCAGGGAGTGGGATAGTGGGGCCTGATCTAGACATGCAAGGGGGGAGGATGGAAGCCTGGCGGACCTGGCTGAGTGTGTGGGCTTGACGCAGCCCTGACCTAGGAGTGCTGTGGGGGGATAGAGTACATGTGGCCTGGTCCCTCTTTTGCCACCAAATTTCCCAACTTGTGGAAAGCCACAGGGGCCAGATGCCATGGCTCTGTGGGCCACGTATGACCTGTGGGTTGGGGGTTGAGCACCCCTGATCTAAGAGGTTATAAGCCTGAGATTCATGTGTTTGCTTCATTTACCACTGTGTAATGAAAGACAGTTAGCCACATTAGTCTGAAGTTAGGCAAAAGGCAGGGTACAGCAGGCTAATTCATTCAGAAAGGCATAAGCTTTCATAGCTGATAGCTAGGAGTGCACTGATACATCTGTCTGTATTGTAAAAAGGAAAATTGATAAAAGGAAAATTGACATTATTGGCAATTGGCTTTTTTTGGCTGATGTGGCCAATAATGTTGCTGATAAATGCCGCATGCTTGTGCACACCTGAAGCATGCACATAGCCAGTAAGTCTGCTGGGTGGGAAGGAGATGGGGGCAGGAGGGAGGGAGCAGATCAAGGCCCCTGTGGTGAGGAAGGGAGTGGGGCTGCCCAGCCAGGGCAGCATGTGGGAAGAAGCCGCAAGCGGTTTGTCCAGGGGGGAGGGGGAGAAGCTAATCGCACTGCTAAGTGCACCCCCAGGAGAGCCATGGGGAGGCGTTCCTCCCCACCCCGATCTGTGTATGGGGTGAGGGTGGGTTGCCATTGCTGCCTGCCCCGAGCACAGCCTTGGCCCAAACCCCTGTCGGGAAGAGCCTAACACTGCCCCCAGCCCCATCCTGCAATGGTAGCTTGCCTTCACCCCATGCATAGATCTTGGGGGCACATGTCCCCCATGGCTTCCTCAGGGGTGCACACAGCGGCAGGATCCACCCCCACCTCCCCCAGATGAGCCACTTGTGGCTCCATCCCTCATTTCACCCTGGCTGGGCAGTGCCCGTGCCTGTCCCTGCCCCAGCCTCCCTCCCTCACTGCAGGGGCTTCAATCCATTCCCCCCCTCAAACAGATTTACCAGCTGGACCCTGCTCTCCTACCTGATGCACTTCATATCAGCAACTGGATCGGTATCGGCCAATACAGCTCGTTAATAATCAGCCATCCGTATCTGTCCAAAAGATTATTGGTGCACCCCTACTGACAGCCTACTGTGGACTACTAGTCCATTCCTAACATCAATCAGATGAAGTAAGCTTTTTCCTGTGAATGCTTATGCCTTTCTGAATGAGTTAGTGTCCAAGATGCTATCTTAACTTTATTACAGAGCAAATGCAGAGTAATTTACTAGACAGTAAATGTGTTGTCACCCCATATTCCACCATAGTATCTTTTATACAGTGATCTTGAGATTGGATCTGATCATGAGCAGGTGTCTTCCCTGACTGATATTCTTGGAAGAATGGGACCTTAAACACCATGTCTGAATGCAAAGTGATTGTACCTGCAAAGAATCTGTTGTATGATTAGTAGGCAGTCCATTTTTGCCATACCCTTGGCCATGGGCAGTAAGAAGTCGTCCACATAGGTCAACAGCTGCCCTCCAGTTTTTGCTGTTCTGTGAAAAAGAATGGAATAAGTTACAAATAAAATGAAGCTACTAAAATGCACAGCTGCTTATTTTGCTTGAAGCAGCTACATCTAGCCATTAGTAATAATGACAAGGTCAGAAAAGCTGGCCAGTAAGAAGTAGAATGTCATTTGTCAAAGCTGCATGTGTAATTAGGCAAAAAGCGAAGTCAAGCATGAGATACAGTTTAAGATTACAAGTTCACAAAAACAAAAGTATACACAGCATCCCAGGGGTTTTCCATTAAAAGCATCCATCATATTTCCTAATCCACTAATAATACTCAACATTTTTTGCCATTTCAAAAGAAGGATTTTACCCAAAGAACTCTAATATTATGAAGTAGGTAGGTCCTAACTCTATTCCCACTGATTTTAATAGCGTAGGATTAAAAAAATGAAGTTCATTCAATAATATTGTTGAATTAACTGAACAAGCTGGAGACAATCGTTAAGAATGAGGGATGAGAAAAAAGTTTAATATGTATAAAATAATATTAAAATATGTAATTGTAGATTTTTAAACAAAAGGTAACTTTTGAATTTTCCATTTACCAGTCTCTCTAGTGCTAACAGCAAGGATGCTTCAGTAGAGAAATAGACTGTACAACTGAAAGAGCTTCCAAATATCCTGCAGTAACCTACTACAATACAAAAAGAAAACTCCTTGGTGGTCATCTACTATCCCACACTTGAACTGATCAGAATCACCAACCAACTATGGGTGATACCTGACAAAGATCAGACCCCAAGAAAAATATTCCCAGACCCTTAACTCCTGGTTTTCAAACAGCCCCTAACCTTGTCCAACCCATCATTAGAAGCAAACTCTCTATTACCCATGAAACACCAAGCAGTACACATCCCTGCCTTGGCAAGAAATGATTAACCTGTCAGCACATCTCCACTGCTACTACTATCAACACCTCCCACAAAAACCCATCAGAAACTATGATTCTTATACATGCCTTTCCCAAAATGTGATACACCTGATCTGATGAACTAAGTGCCCTCATGGCAATTACCTGGGTGCAACTAAACAGCAGCTACCTACCAGAATGGACACTCACAGAAAAATATAAAGATGCTTGAAGTTAATGCAAACCAAATTCACCCAACAATACAAAGACAATTTATGTTAATTTACTGGGAGAGTAAAAATGAATTCCAGGGACATCCAATGATTTCAGGCAAGGGCCAGGCCACGCAAATGTCTATCAGATAAAACCAGATGCATGTACAGGAAGTCCTCGACTTAAGACGTTTTGGGTTGCAACAAATGGCACTTAGGACGTTTATAAACTGACACCCTATTTTGACTTTGACCTCAATTTCGACTTTACTATGCTTTATTCTGACGTGATGCCATATCAGTGAACAAGTTCGCTACGTTGCCCATCTCCCTGGAGAACACCTGTCCAAACTTCCTTGGACACTTCCTTTAAGAAAGCAGACAAGACTCCAGAAAAACCTGCAGCCAAGACTCCTGAGAAGACTCCAGCCAAGAACCCTTCAAAAAGTCCAGCACAGTCACCTCAAAGAAGTCCTTATCACTATGACTGCTACCAAATCAAAATGGATTGCTATTTACAATATAAATACATTAATGTGGCTATATTACTCATCTACAATTGATTGAGTACAAAATTCTGGGTTACTTTTGGTGAAAATAAGGTATTGGGTCTTGGTTCAGGAACCAATCCCCCATTTATAACATTGTTCCTATGGGAAAATTGGTTCCGAGTTACAACGTTTCAACTTAAGAGGCGGTTTTCAGGAACCAATTGAATTGCAAGTCCGAGGACTGCTTGTATTATTTTGGGAGTGCATATATTCACATATTTTTTCTGTCACTTGGGTCCTCCAATCTTCTCTAGGATCAGCTGGGAAAGTGCTTAATAGTTAATAGCACTTAATATTTCTTAATAGTTTAAACAATTAAACAAATTTAGAAAACTGAAATAATTTTAAAGTAGTAAAAAATTCTGAATTAAAGTAATTATTTATGGCATACAACTGTAATCTAAGATTATTATATTTGACAACATATGTAAGAGCACAATATTAACCATATGCATATGTAACAGTATACAATTTTTTTTTTTCAAACAAACTCAAGGGGAGTCATTAACTCTACATGAGACACCATTAAAGTGATTAAAATGTCCTCTTCCACTAGCTACAACATTCTGTTCCTGTGTAAATTACCATAGCATAACACTTTAACATTATTCTGGAATATGCAGTTATTAACCCTTTTCAAGCCTAACTGAATATAGAATTATTGCTTACTAAAAGGACTAGATACAATAATCATGCTCAAGCATGGCAGTTATCAAAAATGTAGTAATTACCATAAAACTGCAAATATTATGCTGCAAGATCATCAGGTATGCATGTTGTAAAACATACTGCAATATTTATTCAAAATAAGGTAAAGCAATCTATGCCATGCCTGTGACTAACATAATTATTGTTTATATTGTCTAAAGCATAAATTTTTACTTATTACCATAAAATAAAGTAAAAAGTTGCATAGACAGGCTATTATTTACTTTTATTTACAACGGAGGCAATTGCATGGCCCTATACTAAAATAATAACAATATTTTGACAACTGAATACTCAACTTTCAGATTTCAGTTGTCTCACAAATGCTTATTAGCCTTCACAGACTGGTAACTTTATTTACAAATTATCACTATAAGAAGCATACAGATTTTAAGAAATAGTTTTGGGATAGCTTTAGTAATTCTGTAGTCCTTACAGCTCTGAGCTGTTGCAAAAATTGCTTGATAGCGCAACTTTCTCCTGTACTAGCTCCATGGTCCTAATTTAGTACCAATTTTAAAGCAAAAATTCAAATAGTGGAATACAAGGATTCCTCAGATGATTTCATCTTTAGGTTTCTGTTGCAAATTCACTTAGCACAGCAGGGAAAATAAATCAAAGCTGACCAATCTCAAATGAAGTAAAAAGCTTGATAATTTGATTACAGTTAGTACCACAAATCTGGCTACTGCTCCATCCCCCTGCAAATAATCAGGATGGAGTAAATAGAACATTTAGGAGAAGGTGAAAATGTTTTCCAGACCTCTCTTGTTTTTACAGCTTTAAAGTTTCCTTGAGACTCCTTTACTATGACGAGGTTTAGTCTTATTTTTTTGAATTTTGGAGCCACTCTTGTAAAACTTCTCTCTCACTATAGACAATTTTATGGTAGGGTAACAATATAAACTAAGTACTTTGCATTGAGTGAAACAAATTTTTCAACTTTGGCATTTCTTTTTTATTTATAATTTTTGGAAAGCCCTCTCTGGGGAATGGACAGACAAATAACAGCATGTTCACTTCAATGAGGCATTGCCCTAACAATGGGTGTGATATAAGAAAGGCAGGTGGGGAAACGAAGCAAGGAACTGTTAGCTTCTAGATGTAACTATTTACAGGTGACAAAGACAAAGTGAAAAAAGGAGACATGCATTTTCAGTATTGGGATAGATACTCTGGTCAACATTACATCGAGAGTCCTGAAATAGATGCGAGCATGACTGAAGGTGGACCCATAATTTGCCAAGCCCCACTCTTTTTGCAAATTTGCTATCTCAGACTCTCCATTATGCATGGCATTTTGTTCTGAGCAGTTTTCCTTGTGTCTGGTGAATACGCTGACACACTTATGCGGGGTCGTCAAAAATGGACTCTAACAGGAAGCATAAGGCTCCTGTTACTCTGAGAGAAAAAAACCCCAAACAAACCAGTAGCAGTCAGTGCTCAAGCAGCCGAAGAAGGGCTGGCTCCAAAAGAAAAGGCGCCTTAGGGGTACACAGCTCTCTTGAGCCCTGCCAGAGGGCAGAGGCTTGATTACAATGGGGGGGAGGAATAAGGTCAGCAAGCCTGCAGCCCTAGAGGGGCAGAGACAGGGCTAGAGATCTCACAGTCCAGAGAGGGGCAGTGCAGTGACTGGGGCCAGAGACTCACAGCCTGGGAAGGGTAGAGGTAAGAGCCTGGGATGGGCAAAGCAAGGGTCGATGACCTGTAGCCCATGAGGGGTAGAAACAGGGCTAGCAAGCCTGCAGCTCAGACGGGGTGGAGTTTCGGGCCCCGGCACCGACAGCCTATAAAAGGGGCAAAAATAAGAGTCTAGGAGGGCAAGATAAGGGCTGGAGCCCAAGAAGACCTGATGCGGTGGGTCTAGGCCAAACAGACCAGCCAAAGCAGCAGGGGGATGGAAAAAAAATTAAAAGTTGAGACGCTGTCTGAGAAGGCCCCAACAAGGGTGAGGAGGTGAGAAGCAGCCCAGCAGTTTGGGTCAAAACGTCCAACTAAGTGATGATTGGAAACATCTGTGAAGCATGGGCATGGCTGTAAGGGAAGTTCACAGGTCGTGATGAGCACATAAGGCAAAAAGGTGTCCTGGGGCACATGTATGGGCCAGGAAGGCCAACTAAACGAGAAGACTGTAGTGAGTCTAATAGGAAGGCTGGCATAGAGTTTGCTCTAGGGCCCTGAGGCTACCTCCCTTTCCAAGCTTTACTAAGAACATCAAGATGTGGCAGGTGAGAGTGGAGTGAGAGTACCAAAGGCCAGAGCAAGACAGGAGCTGAGTGACCGCTAGGGTCGTCACTGCTGCCTCTGAAACACTGGTCCCGTAACATGGACCGGAAATCTTCCTTTGTGCTCCACAGAGTGTCTTTAGGAAGCTGAAACATCAATCAGCTCTTTTCTAAATGAATTCACGAGGGCTGACCAAGGCTGCTGAAGAATTTTTCTAACCTCTAAGGGTATAACTTTCTTCTCAATAATGTTTAAATACTTGGCTAAATATCTTTCTAAAGGAGGTTCAGATAACTTCAACTTATTTTTTTTAAATTATTGTTGTTTGACAGCTCATCCATCCCTTATAGTTCTATAGTTTTATTTCTTATTAGCTGTGATTTATTTATTATATTCCCCTAAAAATTTCAAAATCAGGATCTGAATTAGCCACAGCCCTGCTTTGGTCTGATTAAGAAAGCCACAGGCCATTAATAAAATACAACTGTTAAGCAAAAACTTAAGATCATGTCTTTAAATAAGAATCAGTCACAGAGATGTATTCTGAAAACTTTTTTTCTTTAAATAACAACAAATGAAATGCACTCTGCCATGAACCTAAACGAAAGGTTGGCATCCTATGGTATGTAGGCCAGATCTGGGATGTCAAGCTACTTTTCTGGACTGTGAAGCCAGGACGTTGCCAGCAATTCAATGGTGGGTAGAACTGGCTGCAGCAGCAATTAATTAGGTGGTGGTGGTGGCTGGATCACAAGCAGGAGCTCACCTTTTCACCGAGCTGTATTACTTGGGCCTGCCAATCTAAAAGGTTGTAGACCCTTGATTCATGAAATCTTGATTCTAGCTTGTACATGATATATATATATATATATATATATATATATATATATATATATTGGGTCCTGCTTTGAGCAGGAGGCTGGACTAGATGACCTCCTGAGATCCCTTCCAACTCTAATTTTCTATCATTATAGCTTATTCTTCCTTTTAAAACCCAAGATTGCTCCTCCCATCAGGGCTTCAATACTTTGGCTTCCATTTTTAGAAAGACCAAGAACAAATGCACACACTTTTTTATTTCATTATACAATCATTAGCTCTGAAGTATTTAGAGAGGAACACTGCATTTCATATAAATGAATTATGAAAATTAAATGCATTCTTACTTACAATTAGCTGTTTCAAGCCTACAAATGACTGTTCTACAGAGTTGGCATTTAAAACTTGTCTCTTCTCTGCAGCCTGTTCCCCAAGAAAGCGGAGCAGTAAGTCTTTTACTGCATCTCCCTGTTGAATGGAGGAGGGGAAAATATTTGTATTATAAAAACACGCATTTCAACATTTTTCTAGTAACGTAAACAACTAAGAAAAAAAAACAAAACTGGAAAAAAAAGTATTCATAACAACAATTTCTGCTCCTCCACATGCCTGTTTTCAAGTATCACTTTCATGAAGTGAATATAAATCTTGAAGTATTTGAGACTTTTAAAGAGAATGGTTCAAAAATAGTTTCACATTATTTTTAAACACTTTTTGAAATTTTCCAGATAACTTACACAATATTAGTTTTGGCTTCTTGACTTACTAATTCAGCCCCATGCTACTCAACCTCCAACCCACAGGCCAAACGTGACCTGCAGAGCCATGGTATCTGGCTTGCAGGGCTCCCTAGGGGTTGAGAAATTTGGTGGTGGGGGACCAGTGACAAGTGATACCACCACCCTCTCCTGCTGCCAAATTCCCAAGTCCTGCATAATGGGTTGGGTCTGGGCTGGGCCCCCTTCTCACCACGCAGCTGAGACCCCTGTATTCCATGTGGCTGGATCAGGGCCAGGCTGCCCTCCACCCCTTCTCCATACAGCTGGATGGGACTCTGCTGCACCCATCCAGGACACTGGATTGGGACTACTGGCTTGGTCTGGGCTGCAGATGGACTAAAGAATGTCCACCAAGCCCACTGGACAAAAAGGTTGAGCACCACTGTTAAGCTGTATGTGGTCAGATTGGTTAGCTGATACCATTTTGATTCACTGAGAGCGATTACAAGAAACAAGAGGCCTGAGGAAGGGGGATGCAATATCAGAAAGCTTGCCTGTTTCTATACAAACAACACAGTTGGTCCAATAAAAAAATATAACCCAGAAGACTTCTTACTTTGTGTGAGAGTCAGTAAATCATCCAGAAACATGTTTAACGAACACTAGTGTTACTTTTTTGTTTTGTTAAATTAAGTTTGCCTCTTCAAAAGCACAAGAAGAGCTATCAGTTTACACTTACAGAGGTTTTCTGGTATGGCTGTGTTAATATGCTGCTATATGGGTATTTAAATAGGCATGCCTCACTTTTAGCTACTCAGTGAACTGGTCCATTCATATCACAACTCAGAGATTTCACTAATTTTTGGCAAAGGAATTTATTACTGCCTTTTACTGATAGTGAACTGAAGAAGAGGGATTAATTACCCAAGGGCACACAGGATACCTAAAGCACAGCAAAGAATTAAAAGCATTTCTCCCAAGGCCCAGTCCAATGCCTTAGCCATCAGACCATTCTTCTGTCTCTCCCAAATTGCACAGTTAGACCCATAAAGTTTTGCTAGACATTTGTTGCAGATAACACTGTATACAAATTAGCAATGAACTGGAGAATGATATTTAATGAATGGCAAGGATTTAAGAAAGAGCAGCCCATGGAAAATAGCCTTGGATCTAGAGTCAAGTTGATTCAATGAAGGATACAAGGATAAATTCAGGTAGGCCTGTAACTAAGGTTCTCAATCTTAAAAACGGCATATGCTGAGTAATCTACTTAGTGAAATCAACTGAATTAACAAGTTCAAAGATTTTAATGCAGGAGTATGAAATGTCTTTAAGTCAAGTGCTAATACTACATCAGTCAAGAAAGGGGCAAACCTGTAGGAAAAAATTCAGAACTAACTGGATGAAAAGCCACTCTCAAGATGGGAATTAGAAATAAGGAAAGTGCCTACAACAAAACAGAATAGAAATAAAAGGCGTAATAACCAGAGAAAACTACAGCTGAGACATTTGAAGTGTAGGGATAAAGTGAAAAACTCCTGCCAAATTAGATACTCCAAGGGATACATATATATATGAGTAATATTTACTGAAATATAAGACAGGCTTTTCCCCTCAATCAACATGGGCTTGCAGGGCTCCTTATGGGTTGGGAAATTTGCCCCTCATGAATGTATGCCCGTCAGCATGGATCTTACTCAGATGGATTACCACGAGCATAGGTTATTGCATGTTTGGAGGCTAGAAGCGATGCCCCAAATGTACACTGTCTCATCTTACCTGACTGGATAGCCACTTCCAGAATCATTCAAGCTGTGGTCAAAAAGTCTTTTGTATCTTGGAACGTACAAATCCTACTAGACAACCCGAACAGTGATAGACGTGAACACAGAACATCTCATTGCCCAGGAAGTCCTGTGATTCAACATAGATATCACTGCTCTCACTGAGACTAGATGTGCAGCCAAAAGCCATCTGAGAGAAGAGGGGGATGACTATGTTTTTCTGGAAAGGGAAACCTGTAAATGACAGGGCAATACATGGCCTTACTTTCAGCATTAAGAACCAGATTGTCAGCTAAATGACTGAATTCCCCATTGGTATTAACGAGTCCTCATGACTCTCTGCCTCCAGCTCGACCAACAACTTTGCTACCATCAGCAGTACACATGCCCCAACACTCAGAAGAACAGAAAGAACAGTTTCATGCTGACCTTGATGAAATCCTGACTACCATCCCAAAAGAGGACAAGATAATCCTCCTTAGAGATTTCAATGCGAGAGTTGGCTGGAATTTTAACGTGTGGAGGGGCACCACTAGGGAGACTGGGCAAGGCTAATTCCAGTGGCATGCTCTTACTCATTAAATGTGCAGAGCATGACTCTGTCATTACTAAAACTATCTTCAGACAATGTGACAGGTACAAAACAACGTGCAAACATCACTGCTCAAAACAAATGGCACCTCCTCCACTACGTCATTGTAAAAGCGTGTGATCTTGCATTCATATCAGGCATGTTATGAGAGATGCTGATGATCGATGAGAGAAGCAGTGGACCGATCATTGCTCAGTGAGATTATCATGTCGAGTTCTGCTAACGCATCAAAGCAACCCAATCAGTCCACAGAGGGTACAACAGCAAATGCCTTCAGACCTCTGGATACAAAGCTCCTACAGTATAAGGCTGTGATGATACCAATTCTTTTCTATGGCTGTAAAGCTTGGGTGACCTACAGGGACCACCTGAAAAGTCTGGAATGCCATCACCAGCACTATTTCTGGAAGAGCCTTTGCACTAAGTGGGAAGATTGTCACACAATTGCCAGTATCCTCACCAACACTGACACCACCAATATGGAAACACTGATTATTCAACATCAGCTGCGGTGGACGGGGCAGTGGGTGTGCATGTCTGATGTACGTTTATTGTAACAACTGTTATACTCCCACCTCAGCCAAGGACAAAGGACATGTGCGGCCCA
Organism: Gavialis gangeticus; assembly: GCF_001723915.1. NCBI lineage: Eukaryota > Metazoa > Chordata > Crocodylia > Gavialidae > Gavialis > Gavialis gangeticus. The sequence goes on along the minus strand of NW_017729028.1, from coordinate 526,926 downwards.
GAGGAAACACTTCAAGGACACCCTCAAGACAAACATTAAGTGTGGTATTGATATGACAAATGAGGAAAAACTAGCCTAGAACAGGGCTACATGGTGACACCTTGTGAGAGAAGGTACATCTTACTTTGAGGAAAGCTATCTTTCCCTGGAGACAGGAAAAAAAAAAATAGAAACAGAGAACAGGAAACAAGACTGAGAAATCCATTGTCCAAACCTTCCTTCAACCACCACCTGTTGCGTTTTCCAGAGTCTGTGGCTCTAGGATTGGTCACCTTAGCCATCAGACTCATCCACAACCCTTAACTTGACCCATGGGAGTGCGCATCCTTGCCCATGAGGGATCACTGCTGCTGCCGCAAACACCAAATTGTGTCTGTACGGACAGAGGAGGGCTCTTACACAGGCACCCAGGGACACCCTAAATCCTAAGCGTTGTTGGCAGAATGGTTCTGGTGTTGGACTGCAGAGACGGGGGGCACAAGGCCACTGCCTACAGAGGGCAAGACCAGGGGAAGAGCAACCCAGGTCCACCAGGGTGAGGCACAGCAAAGACTGGGATGCAATCCCAGAACTCGTGAGGGCAAGACCGGGGGCTGAGTAGACCAGTGCCCACAAAGGCTAAAGCAGGGGCCAGGGGGCAGAGATCCAACAGGGTGTGGATAGAGCTGGGGCGTGGGAGCTTGTGGACCTGCGACAGTGAACCTAGGTTGAACACTTTATCCAGAGTAAAGTGGGACAAGGCCAGGGAGACCTTAACCCAGACAAGGGCTCACTATCCAAAATCCTTTTTGCCCTCTATGGGCAGCCTCCCTGTCAATTTATACGAGTGGTAAGGCAATGATTTTGGCTGGACTGCCAAAAACCCTGCAATGTCTACTCTATAAGGTGTCGCAGTGCCGGCATACCAGAAAAACAAAGCTGGGGCAGGGGGTACATGGCAGGATGCACTGCATATTAATTAGTTAATAATAATAAATGTTGCTTTTTTTCAGTAAATACCAGGTTTTCTAAAAATTCTGAACCTGGTGACAATATATAAAACTTCATATACTATCTCTGTTCTTGTGAATTCTTTTTTTGATAAGTATGTTGTGATGGGAGATAGAAAAAAAAGGAGAGCACATAGAGAAAAAAGACGACAGGAAAAAAAAAAAAAGAGGTGAGGAAAAAGCAAAAGGAGAAAAAATAAGAGAAAGGAAAAAAGAAAAGAGAAGGGAAAAAAGAGGAGACAAAAAAAGACGGGGGAAGAGAGAGAGAAGAGAAGGAAAAAGAGAAAGAGGGGGTTTCTTGCTGCTCACGGTTTCCACTGCTACTGGTTGTGGCTCCTGCCTGCTGGTCCAGGGAAGTGTCCAACAGAGGGAGGTAGCAACACCTCAGCAGCAAGCAGCAACCACCAGGGTCAGAGCACTCAGGCCTCCTTGATGATTCTGGAGTGGGGGGAGCCCAGGCCCAGGGCTGGGAGGGAGAGCTGGGTTGCGGCTTGGGCAGACAGATACCCTGCCCCACCCAGGTGGGGGCAGCACCAGGGCACTGAGCACCAGGGTTAGATGTCTGGGGCAGAGTTTGAGTGACAGGGATCAGCATGTGCTGGGGGAGCTGCTCTGGGCACGCTGGCCTAGCTGGGCCCTTGGAAAGGCAGCAGCTGGAGGAGAGCGGGGCTGGGCAGGAAGTGTGGGCTGCCCTGGCTTTCTGCAGACTCAGGCTGTGGCGGGTGGATAGGCAGGGGCCCAGTGGCACCCAAGGTGGGGCCTGGCCCAGCCTGCGCACACAAGCGGATGTTGCCTGGCCGGGGCGGGATGCTGGGCGCACGGGGCTCCTGGCTCAGCCTCCCTGCGTGCAGGCACAGCATGAGAGGGGCGGAGCTGCCTCTGGTGCAAGGGCCCAGCTACAGGCTGTAAGAGCCCCCTGATCCTGGGAACAGCTGCTGCGGGCAGTGCTTGGAGCCAAGCTGGCCAGGAACCTCCAGCACTGTGGTCCTATGCAGCACATGCCTAGGCCCTGGCCCCTGGAAGGGAGTTGCAGGTGGACAAGGCTGAGGCCAGGGTCCAGGTGCTGTGAAGGGCCTCTGTGCTGGAGGCTCCCAGCAGATGGGTGAGCCCTTGGCCTGGCTGGGTGGGAACTGGGCTTATTTGGTCTAGAGAAGAGAATACTGAGAGCGGATTTAATAGTAGCCTTCAACTACCTGAAAAGGGGTTTGAAAGAGGATGGAACTAGACTGTTCTCAGTGGTGGCAGATGACAAAACAAGGAGCAACAGTCTCAAGTTGCAGCAAGGGAAATTTAGGTTAGATATCAGGAAGAATTTTCTCACTAGGAGGGTACTAAAACACTGGAACAAGTTACCCAGGGGAGTGATGGAAGCTCCATCCTTGGAGGGTTTTAAGACTCAGCTAGACAAAACTTCGGCTGGTATGATTGAGCTGGGGATGGTCCTGCTTTGAGCAGGGGGTTGGACTAGATGATCTCCTGAGGTCCTTTCCAACCCTAGCTTTCTATGATTCCATGAGAGGCACAACCCCTCCCCACCAAACACAAGGGGATATATTAGCAGTTTGTACAACAGATGCTGGTGAATAGGTGGGGGTAAGGACAAGCAGGGGAAAGAGATGAGGTTAGAGAAAAAGTAGAAAACAATGGTGGGCAGTATATAATAGGCAAACGAGAGACAGTAGAGCCACCGAGTTAAACAGAATGCAACAGTTTGTAAAATGAGACAAAACAAGGAGGTAGTCCCTCTGGGGGAGGGCAGGGTGCTGATGGGGACTCTGGGTATTACACAAAAAGACTGGATAGTCAGTCCAGCTACGAGTTATAGTCCTGGCTCTGCTCTCATTAATTCTGTGACCATGTCTAAGCTTTTTGTGCCTTCTCATTCAACTCCTATCTTTTGTCCAACTTATCTATTTAGCCTTCAAGCCCTTCAGAACAAAACTAGTCACTAAATGTATGTACAGTGTCTAGAACAGAAGGTCCTCCAATCTTGCTTGGACCCTCACAGTAATATAAATATCATTGTCTGCATTACAAAACTACCTAATGCTGACAACAGGTGTCAGCAATCATTTCTGTAAAAGGCTAAAACCTCAGGTTTGCTGTATGCACATGAAAGACAATTCAGACTGCTGAGGAACCTTGCAGGGGAGGGGGGGAGGGAAAGGGGATACAAAAAACCAAATGAGTACTGAGTATTATAACTACTTGACTGTTTTGTTTTTAAAGGATTTATCATATCAACTTATGGCTAAACTAAAGAACATTTGCACAAAAATCTGAGGGAATAGGAACAGACCGAGAGGCAAGAAAACAGTGGGAGAACTGAGGGGGAAACAAAAGGGACTTCTAGCCCAGGGAATGAGTGGTAGGATAAAAAGAGTTTTTTTCTATGTGACTCTTAGTCACAGCTAACCTGGGCTAGATCTGATACACAGCTGCAGACATCTGACAAGTTGGGTAGCCAGTAAGAAATGAGGTAGAGGTCTCCATTTAGTTCCAAGCAGATGGGGCAGAATGGACTATCCCTTATGCAAAAGGAAGCATTTTACATTTTTGGTACTGTTCCTTGCTCTGGATATAAGACAGAGTTTGGTTCCCAGGGTTGTTAAGTCATACAAATTAATAAGAAAGCAGTTAATGTAACACGCATATCATTTACTCTAGGGGCATCAGAACTCATCCAGGCTGGATGATGGTCTCTGGGCTGCTCTGCAAACTAGATCTGGCCACACTGGAGCTAGGGGGTAGAATTGGTCTGGTGGGGAAATCACATGCAGCATGCTTCCCATGCTAACCCCTTGTGCTTCAGGCAGCATGCACCAGCTCCACTTTGGGGCTTTCACTGAAGGCAGAGCACAGGCTGGACCTGGTGCTGTGAGTACTGCTTGGGGCCCTAAGGGTCAGCAGAGGGCATGCACAGCATGCAGCACTCCACTGGATTAGCCCTGAGCATTTACTCCAGGGCTGGTCAGAATCAGGCTCCAGGCCATCCCTGTGCAGTGGAGCCAGCACACAGGGTTGTGTGGGAGGGCACCATATGAAGGCAGCACAAGCCCCAGTGCAGTACACGTGGTGCACATGTTGGACTTAGTGCCTTGGGCGCTGCTTGGACATAGGGCTGGCACAGGGTGCACACTGCAAGAAGCACTCTGCTGGACAGTCTTGTGTGCTGGCTCTGGAGCCAGTGCACAGGGTTGGCCTGGTACAGGCACTGCATGCAGTTTGCGCATCAGACCAATCTCAAGCTACGTGCAGGACTTGTGGCTCTAGGTCCAGTGCATGTGCCAGACTGATTCCACATTAAACATGCATGGCTGGTCCAAAACTAATGGATTCGATCATGCTCCACAGGCTAGATGTAGAATGTGGGCTATATATTCAACACCTCTGGTTTACACAATCCACACAATGAGAAGAACAGAAAAAGGAAGGACAGCTACTCCCTTGGAGGATGCCACAATTTTTTCAGATAATTGCTGGCAAAAACAGACATAGCAAACAGCACGAATCTGGCAGCATTCCACCTACCTCTTACATACAGGATAGAGAAGTAAGAACGTGCTCTCCAAGCCACTTTTGAAGATAAAATATCTTGAAACAATGGCCAGAAATAAGAACACACATTTCTAAAAAAATGACTCAACCTGATGAATTTAGCAAGCTTTGAAAAAAAATAATGGCTTCTAGTATTAACAAACATCCTCAGGGCTAAAAGGGCTTTCACAGACCGTAAGAGCCATCAAGCTAAATAAATGCCAACCAAAGACATTTCAATCCCTTTCTGTAGCACTTTTAAGGTTTACTGTAAGTGGGACTGCTCAGCTAATTCTTTTGTTAATGATGTTTCTGTATGATTTAACATCTTACATTAACACTTTGCATCAAGAGTTTGTGTCAAAAGTTTAATGAACTTTTGGCACACTTACAATGAATCACATTATAAGTTTGTTCGACATTTCAGGCACTCTACAGTTATGATTTCAGTAAAATATGCAATTCTAGAAATCATAAACGTCAAAATAATTTGTCAGTCTAGGGTATGCCAGACTACTTGAAGAGCACACTCAGGACAGTAGAGAGTCACTTGGGAGTAAGAAGCTGTATAAGTGAGAAAATACCCCAGCTGAGAACTAATGCAGCTGGGTCTTGGAACAGCTTATGTTACAGGTTTGCAGCTTTCTTATTGTGATTCCAAGAGCATCTGGTACAGTTGCAAAAGCACATGTGGCTGAGACTCATATGGAAGTATCAATGCAAGTCACCTCTTAATCTCTGACTAGTAAGTAGGGAATTGCAGCTGGGGGGGAGAGGGGAGGACTACAGTCAGTTACAAGATGGGGCTACTTTTCTCTGTCCTCTTGTGTGGTGGGAAGTAATCATAACTTAGTTCTTTTCCACTCAAAGTTTTTCTGGATTCTTCTGTTATGGAGTACATTTTAATGTTCCCGTAATAGATACAAAAAACTCTCCGCTTTATTTTATTACTGGTCTGGGACCCGGCTCCCCAGGGAAGTTTTCCTAATGGCAACTAGATAAAATACTTTTCTCAACCCTCTTCCTCAAGTGCCATTCCTTATTTCACTACTGCTTATAATAAGGCTTGAAGAAAATCTGGCTGATACCTAATAGCCAGAGATGCAGATATGAAAGAGCTGGCTAAGGAACCTTCACTATGAAGTTCCAGGACAAAACTCTGACAATAAAATTTAGTCTTAGTTCAGCTGCTAAAACAGGGGAGGATATCAAGCTTGAAACCGCAGTTATTCTTATGTCCTGCTTTACTTTTACCTAAGCTCTGGAAAGATGGATATTACTGTATGTGTCTTTTTCACGTGTAGGCACCTACTTAATTTGTGATTCCACAGAAACTGCAAAATTGGGCATTGTCCATAAAATTAGGCAGTATCTGCAAAATCCACGGGGGGGAAAAAAAAAAAAGAACAAAAAACACCTTACTAAAAATAAAATACTGACTCCGCAGTGGGAGTCAGCAGTCCTCATGGTTGCTGTAGCCCAGCTATTCAGCCTGCAGGGCGTAGGAGAGCTGCCAGCTCAAAGGGAAGCAGCCAAGATGGCTACCCCCCCATCACTGATTGGCTGAGAGAGCTGCCTGTTGTGCAGCCCTACATCTCTCCACCTATCAGCAGCAAGGCCACATAACAGATAGGCCTCTCAACAAATCTCCAGCAAGGTATGGGGCTACTGTGGCCCCTCAGGCAATCAGAAGCATGGTAAGCACACAAAAATGGCAGCTGGCCCCACAACCTGCCCACAAAATCAGCCTCCTGCCTCCTCAATTTGGGTAGGTTTCTACCCATGTAAAGCTGCTAGCTATGAAGTAGAGAATGGGTTTCCATTATTCTCTTTTTCTCCCAGCCTCCATTTTTGGGTCATTCTCCCTGAGAAAAGGCATTAAAGTGTGCTTTGCTGCCGGTCATACTTTTCATAAGCAAGAGCAGAATGAAAGAGATCCAGCTCGTCATTTTTTTGTACTGTCTACAGTATTCTGAATATCAGCTGTGAGAATGACAAAGCTACTTACTTTTCACTGCACTGTATCTATGAATTCTACAAACAGAAGCTGACATCTGCCTTCAACTACATATGATGGTGCTCTGCTTCAGAACATTAGTTCATGCTTGGAATCTTACCTCTGCAGCCGTAAGGAGTCAAAACTATATTTAAAATGAAAGTCGGTCTGTTATATAAGCCAATGACATCATTTGCCACACATATTCAGAGAAGTTTTCTATTTGCTAGTAGCGAATGAGGGGTTTTTGGTTTTGTTTTGGGGGGGTTGTCCTTTCATGAACAATTGCTCAGTCATCAATTCTCTAATTAGGATTGCAATAGTACACATTAGATGAAAGCAGAAATGAGCTGAAGCCACAAAATAAGATCGTAAAAAGATGGACAGACCACTGGATGTGCCACCTTATTTTAAGTCTAGATTACAAAAAGTAGAATGTAACCATTGACTCTTACCTGGATATTGTCAAATTTTAATCCAGGCATAGCGAGGTTCTCTTTGTCTATGAACACGGTGCTGTACTGCTGTGTGGCTACTGAGATTAAAACATTTCTGGTTTCGTCACTAGGAAGCCAGGCATCATTTCTTCTGTCTAGTTCACTTATATTCAAGGCTGTGGCAAAGGGGTCATCACTTCCAGAAAAAACAGCCTGGATCTGTGAAAATGGTTTGGGAGACTCTGATATTTCTAAAGATGCTGGGGGGCCACCTGCTTCAGATCTCTCGTTTCCTCCTGCATAGATGGGGTCAGCTGAGGCATGTGAACGATCTCCGACTGTAGAAAGAGATGACATGTGTTCTGGTACTGAAGAGCTTGCATTAGGATTACTGACAGAAATAAAAGTGGATGTAGTAAATGAATCAAAAAAATCAGAAGCTAGAGTATTAGTGTTAACAGTATCACCAAAAAACTTGCTTAGACTAGGACTTGGTTGAACCACCTGTGGTTGAGACTTTGCTGCAGTCTCATTTACACTGCTAAAACTAGGAGACTTTACCATCTGAGGCTCAAAGCCATCGTGTAGGAACAACTGTAGTTGAGTGTTAGCATGGCTTGCTTGACTGAAAATGGTGCACACAGGGATCGGCTCAGCATCAGATGTTCTGCTGGCAAGCGGTGATGATATTTGCTCCTCGGTTTTACTTTCATCAATATCACTTGGCGTTGAGGCCATTGGAACTTCGTCTCCTACTTTCGGTCCAATTTTTGGTGCTTCTTGAATTGAATCCTCCTTTAAAGATGCCTGATCATCTGTTCCAATGTCAGAAACATCTTTGGGTGTTTCTTCTGGTTCCATTTCACTCTGACTCAGGGCTTCTTCTTTATCCACTTCCTCTGCTACATGAATATCTTTGGCTTCCATTTGCTCTACAATCTCCCGCAGGCAACCAAGTTCACCAGTGTCATCTTCACTATTGTTTGGAGAATCTGAAATAACAACACTTTCCATCATATGTTCATTAAGTTTATCTAAAAAGTTATTGGAATCTTCTGAGATGGTCTCATTCCCTTCAGACTCAAATTCATCCCCACCAAGATCAATGGTTTCCTCATGAAAGAGAAGTTCTTCCTGAACTCCCTGCTGAACTTCATTCCTACTATCCTCTTCATGTGAAACACTCTTCTTAGAATTCTTATTCTTAGTTCCATTATTTTCCATTGCGTCTAAAGAAGAAAAATAGGCAGGAAATTAGTTTTGCTGAACAAGTACTGTACACTTCTATTCTGAACCTCAAAAATATTGACTGAATGAAAGTTTCTAAATCCAGTAATCTGACTATTAGAACGTTAATTTATCACAAAAATCCATTTGATGACAAAAATGTTTTAAACCCACTTTCTGCCATTATGAACAATGGAGTTACAAAACACTGTAATGACACGAGGCCAATGGCATACATATCCATAGAGTTCTATTTAACTACTGCAGCTGCCCCCTACAAAGATCATTATTAACACTCTGACCTGTCACAGGTAAAGCAGGGTGAGCAAGGATGCCCAGGCTCTGCTACAAGTGCTCTAGAACAACAACCCCCAAGCCAAGCAGCTAACACATGTCTGGTACATGACATTTGCTGATGCACCTGTGTTGCCAGGTATACAATCATGATCGTATTTGTGCAATAATTTCAACCCTTGTACAATCAATAAGAGTGTTCAAAATAGGCCATAATTTTTAGGTGGCTAATTGATGAAGCATATGTAAAGCCCAAATCACTCTTAGAGAGTCTTAACTGACTTTTTGGGTTTGCTGTCAGTGCTTTCTTAAGACTCCTTGCCTCCAAATAAAGAAATGCTTCAACTTTGACAATGCATGGTCTCGCTCACCCACTGGTGACTTACAGTGAGCAACAGAAAATAAATAAGAAAAAGTCTTTTCATTTTTTTTCACTATACAATAGTCGGACAGCATACACGGTAATTCAGAGCTTTCAATACAATAATGTCATATTGAAGACCTGGCAATGCTGCTATGTGCTGGAGCAGACCCTGGTTCTACAGTGCACTTGGGATGCAAGGACCAGGATTTTCTTAGCCTCATCCCCTACCTCCAAACCCGCCACTCGCCCGCTCCCGCGGGGGCCCCAGTGCTGGGGCCCAGGAAGCCCCGCTCCCCGCGGCCACGGCCGGCTGCGCGCGCAACGACTGCCCGGCCCCGGGGCCCTCGGTCGCCCCAGTGACCATAGCAACAGCGAGGTGCACCCCCAACGGCAGCAAACAACTCCCGGGCGCGTACAGGGCACTCCTCTGCCAGCTCCTCCTCCCGCGCGGGGCACCCAAGGCGACCCCTGACCCGCGGCCTCGGTCCCACCTGCCACCGGCTCGGCGCCGCCGAATCTCTTCCCTGACAGGCGCCGGCAATCACTACGCCTGCGCCAGAAGCAGGACAAACCCCTCGCAGCGCATGCGCTACATCCTCACCCGGAAGTTGAGAGTGACGGACGCCGCTGTGGGTCAAAAATCACGGGGCAAAACACCCGGCAAGCAGGTACAGAGGACTCATAGTTGGAGGCGGCAGAGCTATGGAAGATGACGCGCCGGTGATTTATGGGCTGGAGTTCCAGGTGTGTGTGTATGTGGCGGCTCCGTAAGGCGGAGCGGGAAAGTGTGGGGGGGGACTTAATGCTTACCTGGGCTCGGATCCTGCCACGCGCCGGGGAGCTGCAGGCAACGTTGGTATGTTTCAAGTGCGCGCCTCCGGTGGTACGTTCCAGGCTTGCGCCTCCCTCCCAGGTGCGCGCCCCAGGTGGTACGTTCCAGGTGGTCTCAGTGACTGGCTGCGCTGGAGTAGAATGCGCAGGCGCAGGGCGGAGTTGTGCCCACGCTCTGGCCCCAGGCGTCGGGAGCGAGTCCCTGCCCCCTCTCGGGCTTTCTGAGTTTTGCCCGGACGCCCTCGCGCGGGCCCTGTGCTGTGACAATGCTCCTGTCCTGCTGAGACTTTAAGCTGCAAGCCTCCGGCTCCGGGCTCTTGCCCTGGGCGCAGGGTCAGAGCCGCCTCCGCATTTGGGGTCAGGAAGGATGCTTACCCTGTGGCCAAAGGGGTGTGGGCTGGTGGGGAGCACGGCCTCTGCAGCAGGTGTTGGCAACCTGCACAGCAGCAGGACGTGGGCTGCGGTGCCCCCTGCTTCCCTGCGCCAGGTTTAGGTCTTGTGTTGTGTCCATGTTGATGGGAGCTTTGCTGGGAGGTTAGACAGCGGGTTGCGATGGGATGGTTTGGGTAGGGATGATCCTGTCTTGGCAGGGAGGGTTGGATTAGATCCACGTTTCTTAACCCATGGGTCACGACCCAAAAGTGGGTCATAGGAATATATGAAAGGGTTGCAAACAAACTTCAGAAAATGGATTTTCTCTGTTAAAAGAGAAAAACGTGGGAAACAGCGGGTTTCCTATTGCAGGCTGGCAGAGTTCCAGCCTGTGAGGAGCTGCTTGGGGCTGGGGGGAGTGGAGGAGGGTGACCAGGTAGGGGGTACGACATGCATGCACGCATGCACGTGGCAGCCAGGCAGCATGGAGAGCAGTTCTTGTAGCTCTCAGCAGGTAAGTCTATGGGGTAGGGGGACTATAGTATAGACAACATGGCAGGGGGGCACAAGCAACACCTGCCACCCCATGTTCTATTTGGGGTAGAGCTGTGGTCCAAGGGGAGCAGCAGTGGTGGCTGGGCTGTGGCAGCATGGTAGAGCTGTAGCTTGGCACACTAGTGGTTAGTGAAGGTGAGGGCAGTGTGCCCTCCTCCACCCATGCCCCACAGAGTGGGGGCCTTGGGCAGGGGGCAGCTGGCTGGAAGTGAGGGGCACCAGCAGGGTTGGCAGCATGGGGGTCTGTGGGTTGTGAGTGAAGGGCAGTGGCAGGGCCAGAAGGTTGTTTTCTACTTGAACTGTTTACTGGGTTGGGCCTGGCCATCAATGTTTACAAAAGGTTGAGAACCATGGGATTAAATGACCTCTAGAGATCCTTTCCAGCCCTGCTTCTTGATGACTATGACTCAGTTGCCCCCTTCCCTCACTTCTTCCCTATCGCTTCCTTACCCTCGACCGTGCCCTAGGGGTAAGTGCTTTGCCCTGTTCTGTGGGGAGGGAAATGTTCAACGTCTCTGAAGAGATCTTCCTGGGTGCTTTTTTTCCTCTCTTGTAGAGCAAGGGAGACATGTGTTTCTTTCATGGGGAGGAGGAATCCAGTTCAGGATGCTATCTGCCATGACATGCAAGTGATATCATCAAAAATGTCACCCCAAAAATCCTTGCCTGGGCTGATCCAGCATGTGGGGCCATGCCAGCCAGCATCCATGGGGCTCGCTGGGGGTCCAGAAATTAGGCCAGCAGGATGAGTGGTGACAGTGTTAAAAGCTTTGTCTCCAGGAGATCTCTGCAGTTGTCACTGCCACCGGTACTCCGCCACTGAGCTCTTGGAGATATGGGAACCCCTAAGGCTGTACCTTGGTCACCTTGGGGCTAGATCCTTTTCAGATATTGTTACTGGTGTTGCAGTTGCTTTCTGAATTTATCCCACATGGAAAACTCAGACGTGAAACTGTTGGTTTATCTTCATGTTGCAATGGGGTAGTTTCCTGTAGGCTTCAAAACTCAGATGTTCAAAGAAAGGGCAACTGAATGAAATACTTAATAAAGATTCTTTGGCTGGGTGACAGCATGGGGTTGCTCCAGCAATTAATTGTTTGTGTGCTGTGTTTGCTAGGGTGCAGCCCATTCTTTATAGGATACTACACTTTCTCATGTCTGACCATTGCTCACTATCGGTAGTCTTATGAGAGGTGGGCAACTGGGTCTAGTGCCTTGGTCACCCCCTTAGGGCATGTCACTACTGTTGCCTACCTCTGCTCACCATTTTATGGCCAGGACATGGAATTAAATGTTATGCTCAGGTTGATAACTGAGGCTTAAATCTTATTTGGGGTCATAGAATGAAATCCATCTGTAATACCCAGTGTATTTGATGACAAGATAGATAAGGCGCTCAAACTACCTAGCTCCTGCCACAGTTGCTATTCACAAGTCTGTGCTGCTCCTGTTACTTTCTGGACAATACGCAGTAGCTGTTGGGGGACTCTGGCCTAGTGGGAGCACAAGGGCAACAGGTTATATGGGAAGGTAGCTGTAATCTGGGAGTCATTAAAGTTAGCACCATGTGACAAAGTTTAATCTTGCTGTCATGCAGATCATCAGGTTTTCATTAAACTGGCTAATGAATAAGCAACTTTGCTCTGTTCCTTGAATCCAACATTCATGTCACAAAAGAATGACTCCTTTTGTATCTGCCAAATCTTTTATCCTCACTCTTGACAATGATTTTGATCACATTTACAAGAAATTCTGTTGTACACAGAATCTTAGAAAATTAGGGTTGGAAGGGACCTTGGGAGGTCTCTGCTCAAAGCAGAACCGTCCCTGACTATATTACTCCAGCCAAGACTTTGTCTAGCCAGATCTTAAAAATTTTCAAGGATGGAGATTCCACAGCTTCTCTGTGTAACCTACTCCAGTGCTTTACTACCTTCCTAGTGAGAGTTTTCCTAATATCTAACCTAAATTTCTCATGCTGCAACTTGAGACCATTGCTCCTTATTTCGTCATCTGCCATGACTAAGAACAGTTTAGCTCCATCGTTGCTGGAACCACCCTTTAGGCAGTTGAAGACTGCTGTTAAATCCCCACTCAGTCTTCTCTTCTCTAGGTTAAATAAACCCGGGTCCCCTAGCCTCTCCTTATAAATAGGTTGACTGTACGGGACAATGTGAAACCCGGGACGCTGCCCCCCTACCCACCTCAAGTCAATGATGTGGGGGAGAGGGGGCAGCTTGATGCAGCTCTAGTGATGCTTTTCAGGCAGCTAAGGGAGTCAGTGACCCATTAATGACCTATTGTTCTTTACTTGTTATCTCCCCTTTTTAATGGTCATTCCACTAATCAAGCTAACTGATTTTAGGGTAGTTTAGCTGTCTGTTAGGCCTTCCTATTTCACAGCTTCTGCCACTCCACCCTGCACCCAGGATGCTTATTTTAATTTTAACATCTGGCTGGGGCCAGCCTCTGAAATCTGGAAATGTCCAGCCAAGCCTGGACGTATACTTACACTCCTCATAAGTCACATGCCCCAGCCCCCTATCCATTTTTGTTGTCGTCTGCTGGACTGTCTCCAATTTGTCCACTTCCTTTCTGTAGTGGGGGGGGGCAAAACTGGACACAGTACTGCAGATGTGGCCTTACCAGTGCTGAATAGAGGGGAATAAGCACTTCCCTTGATCTGCTGGTAACACTCAGGCTAATGCAGCCCAGTATGCTGTTAGCCTTCTTCACGCAAAGGGCACAGTGTTGACTCGTATTCAGCTTTTTATCCACTGTAACCCCAGGTCCTGGGATTGTTCCATCTTATGTGCAGGACTTTGTACTTGTCCTTATTGAGCCTCATGAGCTTCTTTTTGATCCAATCCTCTAATTTGCTGAGGTCACTTTGAATCTTAGACCTGCCCCTTGTTACTTTGAATTACCAATCTATTAAATCAAGAGCAAGACCTTATAAAGGGGGATAAAGCAAAATGCTGCGTTTATTGATTACATGAATTGGACATAGAGGTTCAGACACACCACTCATATAGATGTGCACACAAATCATCATACACATCTTTACACACAGGCGCGCACAAACAAAAAACAACCGTTCCATTCTGTCATTATAGTTACCAGCAGCAGTTGTTCAATAATAGCACTGGGTGGCCAGCCCAGGTCTTACTGAGAGAGAGAGATCCTGGAGATAGCAGCTTGGAGCGGGGTGAACACACGCATCTGTGCTCCAAAGAAACAGCAGTTGAGAGAGACTTACTGAACCTGGTATATTCCAGATTCCTCTTTTTATGGGGGTTGGCATCCTTTGTTTAGCACTTTAGGGTTTTTCCATACCCAATTTCTGTTTTTGCAGTTGTTTCTCATCCATCTTCTGCTTATCTCAGCCCAAGGTCAGTTTGGTCTTAAAGCTGGTATCTCAGCCTTGGAGTGTCCTTGCTGCCCATCTGACAGGATGCGCGCATTCCTCCTCGTTATCCTCCTCCTCGTTGTGCCCTAGGCCTCAAAGTCATTCTTCAACCATTTATTAATTAGTTTACTGACTGGTAACTTACATTTGGCACCTTGTTGCTTACATAAACAGTTAAACCTTCTTGTTCTGTCTCTATGCCATTCTCTCACCATTTGCCCTTTCGCATACACTCATTCATAAAAGGGCATACAGAGTTCATTCACTTATGTCAAGCAAAAGAATACAAAATGGAATTTTCAAGTTACTTAGAGGACAAAACTAACATGGTTACATTTCACTATTATTACACTATGTTAACATCACCTACATTCGTTCAGTTCATGCTACACCAGGGGTGGGCAAAGTACGGCCCATGAGGCCGTTCTATCCAGCCTATGGGGCCCCTAAAAAAAAAAATTTAGAAAATTAAAATACATCTGCCCTTGGTTCCTGTCAAAGATGACAGAAACCAAGGGCACTAGAACCCAGGGGAAGCCGTGGAGGGTTCCTTCAGCAGCAGGGCCTGTCTGGCCCCACCCCCCACATCTGGAAGCCCCAGGAGGGGCTTCTGGCCTGGGACCATGTGGCTGCCTTGGCATGGGAAGCTCTGGTGGGTGGGAGGGGGAAGGGCAGGGGGTGAGCTGGTGTGGAGCATGGGGAAAAGTGGCGTCTCCCTTGCCCCGTAGTCCACGCTCCTTACTGCAGCCGCTCATAGCCCACACGGGGCTGTCCTGAGCAGGCACTGGCAGCCCCATGTGGGCTGCAAGTGGCTTCAGCGCTGGGCACGAGGCCAGAGAGGGGCCACTTTTCCCCATGCTCAGCACCAGCTTGTAACCCACTCCTGCTGTCAGCCTGGGCCCTGTGCCGACTCCGGGCTCACCCATCGAGGCTGCGCCGTGGCGGCAGCAGCTGCAGCCCCCCTGCTGGCTGTGCCAGGCAGCGTTTTCTGCTGCCGCCCAGCACATGAGCTCCAGGCAGGCAGCAGCAGTAAACCCTCTCCCTGCTGGTTCAGACCAGACCAGCTCCACAGACCCCTGCTAACTTGAGCCCTGCTCTGGGCCCCACTGGTGCTTGCCCTGGGACATTGGTCCCCAGATGGTGACCGGGGGAGTGGGGCACCTGTCAAGGGGCGGTGCTACTCATGTTGCCCTCAACAGCTTGCCACAACTTGGTAAGCAGCCCTCCGCCCAAAATAATTGTCAGCCCCTGTGGTACATCCTCCAGTGTATCTACTATTCCACGCAGCTTGGTGTCATCTGCAAACTTTGTGAGGGTGTACTTTGTCAGCTTCCAGGGATATTGAACAAAACCCCCTGGGCCACTCTGCCTGGTACCAGTTGCCCACTAGACATCAAGCCATTAACTACAACCCTCTAAGCCCAATGATCCAGCTAGCTTTCTATCTACCTTGCAGTCCATCCAACTCATACTTCCTTAGCTTGCTTGCAAGAATGTTGTGAAGATAGTATCAAAAGCCTTGCTAAAGTCAAAGTATATCATGTCTGCTGCTCTCCCTATATCCACAGAGCCTGTCATCTCATCATCAGAGATCCTGGTTTTCTCTGTTTAAAAATCACACATTCTCTGATTTAAAACAAACAAACAAACTGCACATTCTCTGATGGAAACCCCCCAAATCTGCAATTAAAATGAAATGCCACTATATATGTATTGATTCAAAACAATGTTTACAATTTTAAATTCTAGTAGTGCCTCAATCACTATAATAAAATAAATCCAAAGTACCTATAAATGTTGGTGTTTGATTTCTGATTTAATTTTTTTTTTAAATCAGAGCTCTCTCTGCCCCCTTAGCTCACCAGGATGCAGGTCCAGGCCCCTCACTCCCCAGCCGGGGGCTCCCAGCTTCCAGAGCTACGGAGCCAGGGACCCAGGTCTGTAGCCTCCTGCCTTCTGCAGCAGTGCCTGAGCCCTGGCTGCTGCCTGTGGGAGGAGGTGGTTGTTGCAGTAGAGCGGAGCCTGTGGCGGGGGCCCGTGTGGGCTGCCTGCTGTGGGCTTGGGCTTCCTGTCCTGCTGCCCTCCCCCAGGCCCTCCGTGGCCCAGCAGGCAGGACCTGGTGGGGCAGGGAAACTTGGTGCCACAGCTGCAAGCCAAGCACTGCCATAGGGAAATGCCCCCTGCCTGCCTGGCAGTAGTGAGGGGTACAACTCCACACTACCACCCCTGCTGCTGCCGGGTAGACAGAGGGCACTGTGCCAGGGTAGCTCAGGGCTTGCATTGCCAGAGAGTTTCCCTGCCCCACTCTTCCCTACCACACTGGTCCCATGCACACTGTGGAAGCCCCAAGTAGAGGGCACCAGGGCAGGAAATCCAAGCCTGCAGTGGGCAGCCTATCCCCGCCCTATGCACAAATCTGGTTGTGCATGTGACCCCCTGCTCCTGCCCCTCAGGAGTGCATGCAGACTCCCCCACCCTTGCCCACGGCTCCATCCCACACCACGCATTCCAGCCCTGGGCCCCTAGCCCCACGTACTGCCTAGCTGGGCAGCAGCTGCAGCCCTGCCCAACTTCCTCTCTCCCTATGGGGGCCTCAAACCCCTCTCCTCCCACCAGACTTATGTGTGGGAACTGCTCTCCAGGCTGCCTGGCTGCCACATGTGCATGTACATGTGCACGTGCACACAGTGCTCCCTGCCTTACCACCCTCCTGCTTCCCTCAGCCCCTTGCAGGCATGAATTCTGCCAGCACGCAGAAACCTCATTGCAAAAGTGGAAAATCCAAGCGTTTCTCTGTTAAAATGAAAAATCCGTGTTTTTCTCAGGTAAAAGGGAAAATCCACTTTTCCCCTCCATTTTCCCATGGGAAACAGAAAACCTGGATCCCTGCTTATCATAGAAGGCAATCAGCTTGGTCAGGGCATGACTTGCCCTTGGTGAATCCATGCTGAGTGCTCCTAATCGCTTTCTTCAAGTGTTTAGAAATGGATTCCTTGAAGATCTGCTCCATGATTTTTCCAGGAATGGAGGTGAGGTGGACCAATCTGTAGTTCCCTGGATCCTCTTTCTTCCCTTTCTTCAAGGTGGGTATTAAATTTCCCCTTTTCCAATAATCTGGGACCTCTCGTAGTCACCATGAATTTTCAAAGATAATGGCCAGTGGCTCTGCATTTGAATCAGAGAACTCCTTCAGCACCCTTGGGCACATTGTGTTTGGCACCATGGACTTATACACATCCAACTTTTCTGAATAGTCCCTAATGTGTTCTTTCACTACTGTTGGCTGCTCATCTCCTCCCCAAACTGTGCTGCCAGCTGCAGTAGTCTGGGAGCTGATATTTCTTGTGAAAACTGAGATAAAAAAGGCATTGAGCACTTCAGCCTTTCCTTCCTCATCTGTCGCAAGGTTGCCTCCCCCATTTTTTAAAGGACCCACACTTTCCTGACTTTCTTCTTGTCACTGACATACTTGTAGCGTCCCTTGCTAGCTGCAAATCCAATTGCACTTTGGCCTTCCTGACTTAATCCCTGCATACTCGAGCAATGCTCTTATACTACTCCCTAGTTGTTTTTGCAAGTTTCCACTTCTTCTGAGCTTCCTTTTTGTGTTTTAGTTCACAGAAGAGCTCTGCTAAGCCAAACTGGTCTTCTGCCATACTTGCTTATCTCCCTGTACATTGATATGGCTCATTCCTGCTCCCTCCATAAGCTTTCTTTCTTTACATGGTCAAGCTCTTTCACTGGTCAGCTCTAGACCAATCTTCTGAGGAACTGCAAAGCACAGTTTTGTTTCTTCGGCTTCTTTTGGCTCCTGTGTTTGGAATTGATAGCAGCTCTTCCTTTTGATCCATGAAGTGTTGCCAGGCAAATATAGTAAAGATTTTTGGGTTGGTATTGCTGTAGTACCCCCTGTAGCACTGCTGCTGCTCCCCCCCCCACCACCACAAGGAAGAATCCAGCACCGTCCCCAGCCTGCCCTCACTCCGCGCACAGATCTGGGGGGCACATGCCCCCATGGCTCCTGTGGGGGTGTGGGTAGCAGTGGTCCCTCAGGCTGAGAGTTACTGATACACACCTTATTGTTTATTGTGACCCCTTAAAGGAAGAAGTCGAATGAGATGCACTCTCCATGTCCATGAGTGATTTAGGAGATAAAAATTAGGAGACATTACTTTCTGACTGACCATTGTACTGATTTAGGTACCACAGGCAGGTGCAGTAGCATGACCAATGTTTCTAGATTTCTCTGTCAGCTTGCTGCATCTTCATGTGTTTATCTTTATATTAACAGAATACTTACCAGACCTTCATCTCTCCTGTGAAATGTGAATTTTTATTTCCACCTAGGAGAACTTTTACAATCTCTGCTTTCTCCTATGCCTGAAGAAGGGTGTGTGCGCCCAAAAGCTTGCAAATAAATAAATAAAATAATTTGTTTGCAAATATTTTAGTCTAAACAAATATCACCTCTTCCATGAGTTTTGATTTCTTTTGCCTCTATACCAATATGGCTACAACCGGGGTACCTGACATTTTTATTTTGGCTTTTTCAATGAGGAGTGTCATCTGTGATGTCATATTTGTGTGGCAGGCAGAAATTACACATTGCAGTCTACTTCACACAGGTCATCCAACTCCACCTGGTCCCGTTGTTTATGAAACACTACCTAGTGGGGCTGAACTTGAACAGGTGACCTAGAGGTGAAAGTCTCTCATTACAAATCCCCTGCTAATTTTCAGGGTAAGGATCAGCTGTACTTCCCAGCTAATTCAGATAGCAAGAACAACAAATTATCCCAGAGGCCTCATTAAGTGCAAAACCTTATACTAGGAGGTTATTTTTCAGTGATCTCTAGGCATGTTTTTTATTAGTCCCCAAACTAATATCAGGAGCAGAATACAGGAAATATGAGTATAGGTTGGGGTGTTGGGAAGAAGATTGTAAGAAAATAGAATAAAAGAAAAATGCTTAAAATAATTATTTTACATCTGCTAAATGTATTTTCAGACCTTTCTTCACTGAAACATAGTACTTTGAAACCAGGGTTTTTTGTTGGTTAGATTAGCTGTTAAAAAAATAAACAAAGTTAAAAACAAAAACAGAAAAGCCTCAGAAAAACCTGTCTAGTTCTCACTCTCTACAGGTTAGGTTTAATTTACTGTTTGGATCCTTCCCAATTTTCTTTCTTGAGTGTTGCATGGTCTTGAATTAAGAATTTGGTTTGCTTTGTTCTTAGTGCCAGACAATAGCTGAATTTTTTTCAGCTTGGGCACAGCTATACTAAAGAGTCTTTCAGTAGTATTTGTGCTGGCATACAGCAGCAGATGTTGCTGTTTCACTAGAGTGCATGCACACTTGCCTGTCTGCTAGTACAGTGTGTCTTCAGACCAATTGACTGTCTGGTGGTCCAGTGCATCTTCAGATTCAGAGGCTTCTCTGTGGGTAATCCCAGCAGTGCTAATAAAAATCAGTGCTTTTTTTTGTTTCTTTAAACCAGGAGTCTACACATGCACGTGTGTAGAGAGACAATATATATATAATAAATAATATATAATATATCATTTTTCCTTTAAAATCTTCAAAAATGTGAAATTAGGGTAATTTAGGGTAGAGCTTAAACTTACTATAACGTGTTTAATTTAAAGTATTAGGCACTACATGTTGCAACTGAAACTTAAATAATTGGAAACCAGCAAAATCGTGAACTTGTTGCCTAAGGACATGGAATCGTGGGACATCAGGAAAGAGTATCAGTGGTGCGTACAGTATGTCTTCTTCACTTCACTTTATTCAACTAGTTCAGTTTAAACACCATTTCATTCAAAGTTGAGAAACTTATTAGTTGTTGAATGGGACTATATCAATCAGTACAATTATTTAGGTAGATATAGATATAGATTTAGATATAAGGTATATGGTTTTGTGTAGCAAAAAGTACCAGCAAGTTGTTGGCCAGTGAGAATTAACTCTTTCATCAGAAAAATATCTAAATTAAAGTTATTAAAGCTGACAGATTAATTTTGAAATTTAAATACTTTAAAAGTAACAAATAGAAATCAGCCCTCTGTATCTTTTTTTTTTTTTTCCTCATGTCACTTGTCTGGCATGCTATCTTATCAATTTTTTTTGGCAATACCTTGTGGGATATCGGTGTTCTTTCAGACCTGTAGGAGTTTGGGGGTCATCTCATTACCTTCTATTTTTTGTGCTGTTCTTGAAATTCCAACAATTCTTCCATTACAGCCCACAGTCTGCTCTTTCACGTAGCTGTTTTCAGTCTCTCCAGCATCAGAAATGTGGGTTGTCAGAGCAAGTCAGTGGAGTGCCCGTATCTGTGTTAGAGACAAGCTACTTGATCTCTCTTTTTCACCACTCCATTTGCAGAATTTAGCAACTGCTACACTGTTATTCATGCAGCAGTGAAAATGAGAACTGAGAAGTACTGTACAATTTGCGGGTAATGAATTAAACTTTCTGGGTGAATTAAACATTCACTGATTATCTCTTTGATGGAAAGGTATTCCTGGGCTTAGGAATTTGGTTTAGACTAGCAAGATTAAGAATCATGATGCAATAGTGGGCTAATCAGCAATGGACGCAGGACTTTTGAATGCAAGAGGCCCCATTCCTGCAGTTGTGTTCTAAATCTGCATCAGCTCCTCTATAGTGAGAGCATGCCAAAATCAGAGCTACTTATAAAACAGATGGGTGTTGATCATGCTGTGAAAGTTTACAACCTCAGATTATTCCCCAACATCAAAATGATTGCTATATTTTGGAAAAAAATAGCAATGGTGCGGATGATCTTCCAGGTGAACAAGACCTTAATCGTGATCTGTTGCACAGGACTGAATCTTTTGGCACTCTGTTTTAAACTACGGATAGCTGCTGTGGGCTTTCTGAGGTGATAGACAGGGTACCTATCATGATTCTGGCCCTCCCACCTTTCTTTTTAGTACATAAACAGAACGGGGTACTTTTCCATAACTGTGCAAACATTGATGGATCATTGAGGGTGGTGAGAAAAATGCATGATGCTTGTATCTTTCGGAATGCAGAACTCTGATCAGCTGAAGCATGGGCCTGTCTTAGTCTGGTATATTCAAATTGGTGCAGTTGCAGTGCCAAAGGTGATTCTTGGGGAACGAGCCTCACTCTTTATTTTCATAGTTTATGAAGCTGTGAGGCACTTGAAGAGCAACTAATTAGCTGTTGCCAGAGCCAAAGCAGGATGACTTTGCAGCATGTTTTTGGCACACTTGAAAGCATGTTGACAATGCATTTCAACAAGCGACATACTCCTAGTGTTGTTGTCTGTTGCGTTTTACATATTATTATTTGTGAAGCCAAGGGGTAAACATTACTGGCAGGATGGATGGAGGAGGGAGAGTGGAACGTTTTGTTAGCTGATGCCCCCACATCTTCCTGATGCATTGAGTGAGTTTAGGAGATTTAGGTTGACAGCTCTTCCTGCTTGGAGCTATCAGCATGACTGTGTACCTCACACACTTTAGACGCCTCTGATATCTGCCCCTTCTATGGTCAGAGCCATAGGGATAGCCCTGGCCAGGGAGAATCTGGAAGACTGAGCTGTTTTTTCTCTTGCTCATCTGTGCACATCTCCAGACAGCTTCATAGGGCAGCATACATGGGTTCCTTATGTACATTCAAGGGGAAGTGGGTGCTAGCTGGTACTCTCTGCTCCATGGATAAACTTAATGGAACTTGGAACTTTAGTTATTAATATTTTATCTTCACTCCCATTCCTGTTTTTCATCTGTTGTCCCAAGTAATCAACTGTTACACATTTGGAGGCCTCCCACAGCATTGATGGGGACTTGCAATTGCCTGTGTCATAAAGGATCCTGTGCCTTTGTGACAAATGGACCTGACACAATGAGATGTCACATGGTCAGGGGTGGCTTTAAGAGTACACTTCAATACAGTACCATAGAGTACTGCTTTGTCATGTTTTGTGCTTCTTTGACTAAATGGTACTTGACCTGTACATGAATTTTTAAGTTAAGTGTTAACAAATCTTCTGAATCTGACTAGGGACTATTTAATGGGGGTTTCGCATCTCTGTTTTGAAACACAAAATACATAATGGTTTTCACAAAATGAAACACAATTGTTTACTAAATAAATGGGAAAATTAAAGAAAAAAATAATTAAAAGTAAATACATGAGCAGCTTCATGGGGTGGTATCCCTATCCTTGTAGCAGCTCTCCTTGTTTTCCAGTGAGGTTGCATGAAAGGGGTGCTATGACATGTTATACAGGTGCCCTGCTGAGATGCAAGTGGCCCAGGAAGAAAGAAGTGTCCAGGTACTACTAGGGTGCATGCCCAGGATCCCTCTTGGCTATCTATGCTGGACAGTTGCTAGGTGTGACAGTGTGTGAATGGGTCTTGTTTTTTAGTGGTCCCAGTTTGGCAGGAAGACAGGCAGACATTGTTAGATATAAAGGGTAGCATGCAGGGAAAAGTAAGTACACATCTTTTAAGCTTTCACTTAAAGCTCATATTTGTTAATAAAATTATGAAGTGTGTCAGACTTGCTAGCTGTTCTCAGTTTGCAAAGTATGTATATACATTTCCAAGACTGACTGTAAGGCACTAGTGGCTGTTTCAGGGGTTTTGTGCAACTATAAGCCTAGTGTAATTAATACTACAAAATTGGATAGTTGTGATTCTGGCAGATATTTTTTTTGAGGATGCAGAAAGGACAGAAAAGGTAGCTGTTTGAAATGGCTCAAAGTTTGCTTGACAGATAAGCTGCCAGCCTCTTTGCAGTGATGCAGTCATTGCAATGTAGCCTGGGTATTATACTGCAGTGGGAGAGAGGAGGCTGCACTTCCTAGATGTATCTGAAGAATAAAGGATACTTTGAAATTATGCCAGGCGATAAAAGAAACATCTAAGCCAAAACTGACCTGAAGCTCAGCAAGGGGAGAACAGTTACTGTTACCCAGCTCTGCAAGGAAATAAAAATGCCAAACTCTGACCCAACAGCATCAGAAACTAAGTATGATTTGTCGAGTAATTTATTTTAGACTTGGACTTAATGCCTGGATTGCCAAAGCCCTGTGTAATGTCTACATGTGATGTAAACCTTGTACATTAAACCTGTAAACATCACAGTTCTTAGTTAATGGATTGGTTGCAATGAGTCTTTTTGTTGTACAGTACTTCAGGTGAATGCTCAGTGGCTGGTTTCAGTTGTTTCCAATGCCTTGATTTATTAATTGGCATTTTGTGCCAAGGCAGATTCATAGTTATAGATGTTAGGGTCGGAAGGGACCTCAGTAGGTCATTGAGTCTGACCCCCTGCCCTGGGCAGGAAAGAGCACTGGGATTAGACGACCCCAGCCAGGTGCTTGTCCAGTCTCCTCTTGAAGACCCCCAGGGTAGGGGAGAGCACCACCTAACTTGGAAACCCATTCCAGACATTTAGAAATATTTTAGGTTGCTTGAAATATTCTCTCTTTGCTTAATACCATGCTTTTAAAATAGCTATTTCTGAAGACACTTTCTTTGTTCTATGCCTGGGTGTGATGAAGTGACCCGGGTTCACAAAAGCTTGCGCTATATATAGATATAGAGAGAGATATATTAAAATAATTTTATTTATTCTGTAAAGGTGCATATCTACCCTTCCTTCTGTGTGTATTTTGCTGCTGTTTTGAGAGGAGGTGGCCAGGGGTAGTTTCAGTGAACTAAAAGTTTTTAAAATGAGTTCCTTAATGCATCTACTGAGCATGGGTCTGGGAGCAGGTGCCACATATGCAAGATCTGGCGTGGGGAGATGTAGGGAGGGACAGTGGGCCTGATCTGGCCCATAGACTGGCCCCATGCCCCTCATGGGGCCAGATGAGTTTGACATTCCTGCGTTAAAGGTACTGCAGTTGGGTTGTAAATATAGGGAAGGTAATTGTTTCCAAAATATACTGATGATTATTGAGATGGAGAAGGGGGAGCTTCTGTTTACTAACCCTGGGCACAAAAGGACAAACATTTGACTAGAGTGGTTTTTGTGGATCAGGACACTGTGGGAGTTCACCTGAAGAACTGTTTTGTATGGGCACAGGTAATGTGGTCTCATGGATGTC
>NW_017729028.1:501660-502793 GCF_001723915.1 Gavialis gangeticus | reverse complement strand
TCCTCTTGAAGACCCCCAGGGTAGGGGAGAGCACCACCTAACTTGGAAACCCATTCCAGACATTTAGAAATATTTTAGGTTGCTTGAAATATTCTCTCTTTGCTTAATGCCATGCTTTTAAAATAGCTATTTCTGAAGACACTTTCTTTGTTCTATGCCTGGGTGTGATGAAGTGACCCGGGTTCACAAAAGCTTGCGCTATATATAGATATAGAGAGAGATATATTAAAATAATTTTATTTATTCTGTAAAGGTGCATATCTACCCTTCCTTCTGTGTGTATTTTGCTGCTGTTTTGAGAGGAGGTGGCCAGGGGTAGTTTCAGTGAACTAAAAGTTTTTAAAATGAGTTCCTTAATGCATCTACTGAGCATGGGTCTGGGAGCAGGTGCCACATATGCAAGATCTGGCGTGGGGAGATGTAGGGAGGGACAGTGGGCCTGATCTGGCCCATAGACTGGCCCCATGCCCCTCATGGGGCCAGATGAGTTTGACATTCCTGCGTTAAAGGTACTGCAGTTGGGTTGTAAATATAGGGAAGGTAATTGTTTCCAAAATATACTGATGATTATTGAGATGGAGAAGGGGGAGCTTCTGTTTACTAACCCTGGGCACAAAAGGACAAACATTTGACTAGAGTGGTTTTTGTGGATCAGGACACTGTGGGAGTTCACCTGAAGAACTGTTTTGTACGGGCACAGGTAATGTGGTCTCATGGATGTCCTACTATGGAAAAATACTGATACTGGGCATACCCCTCCAGATTAACTTGGTTTACAGTACTCTTGGTTTTACAAGTAGGATTCAGTTTTGAGTGTGGGCTCATGCAAGGATATGCAGATATAAAGCAGTTTTTATTGTTAATGCTTTAGAGTGAAGGTCAAGCTTCAGATTCTACAGTGGTGAGATGCAGCCTGAGACTCAAAGCCAGATCCTTTTAAAGCAACATTTAAAATTTACAATAATCCTAAATATTCTTTCTCTATTTCTGTATTGTGAGTTCAGAGATGAGACTCACAAATCATGTGTTTATAGATGCTTGCATTTTTCAATTTTTTTCAGTTTTGATATATGTTGAGAGAATCTTTTGATTATCATTTTTTTTTTTTTTTTTTTTTTTTTTTAAATTTTTTC
>NW_017729028.1:500256-501649 GCF_001723915.1 Gavialis gangeticus | reverse complement strand
TTTTTTTTTTTTTTTTTTTTTTAAACTCTTTCTAGAGCAGGGCAGAGGGCCGCTTACCAAGTTGTGGCAAGCTGTTGAGGGCTGTATGGGTAGCCCTGCCCCTTGACAGCTGCCCTGCCCCGTGGTCACCGTCTTGGGACCAATCTCCCAATGTTTTGGGACCAGTGTCCCAGGGCCAGTACTGGTAGGGCCCAAAGCGGGGCACAGGCTGGTAGGGGTCTGTGGAGCCAGGCTGGGCTGCACTAGCAGGGAGAGGGGGGAGCTGGCCCGGCTCCATATAGCCCCTGACGGCCGGGACTCTGTACTCCTGCTGCCCTGCTCTGGGCCCTGCTGGTGCTCACCGTGGGAAACGGGTGCAGGTCCTGCTCCTGCACCCACTCACTCCCAGTGCCCTCCCCAGTCCCGTGGTACAGGCGGGGGGCAGCCTGCAATCTCGGCTCCCTGCTCACTGGCAGGTAACAAGGCGGTGCGGGGCGTGGGGAATAATGGCCGCTCACCTGCCCCATGGCCCGCGCTTCCTGCTGCAGCTGCTTGTAGCCTGTGTGGGACTGTCCTGAGCAGGCTCAGGCAGCCCCATGCAGGCTGCATGCAGCTGCAGTGGGGGCCACCGGGCACGGGGGTGTGTGAGAAACCAGGCCCCCCCCCCAGTGCTCAGCGCCAGCTTGTAACCCACCCCCTCTGCCAGCCTGGGACCCATGCCGGCTCTGGGCTTGCCCATCAGGGCTGCACATGGCGGTTTGATGCTGCTGCCTGCCTGGAGCTTCTATGCCTCTGTCTACATGAGCAGCCCTATTGGGCCTCAGTAAACTAATAAACTCTGCCACAGGTTAGTATTTGTAAATACAGATATTATTCTGTTACGGAGTTGTTGTTTTTTTTAGAGCATAGCACCGAATATGTAGACACTGTTAGAGCTGGCTGGGGCACAAGGGTGCTTAGGTGGTGAGCATGTAGGCAATGAGGAGCACAGCCCGGCAGCTTGGAGAGATGCATGCAGCTGTTAAGTCTGTTGTGGTGGAAGGGAAGGGGCATGCGTGGGGGGCTGGATCGAGGTCCCCGCGGTGAGGGAGGGAGTGGGGCTGGGGCAGGCACTGCCCAGCTGGGACAGGATGGGCACGGGACAGAGCCATGGCTCGTGCAGGGGGCATGGGGAGGGGGGGCAGCTGCTCCTACGTGCACCCTGGGAGGGCATGGTGGGGTGCCCCTGGGGTATGCATGGGGGCGGAGAAGGCTGGAGCCAGAGCTGCATGGGGCTCTTCCCAGGGGGGCTGGACTGGGCTGTGCTCAGGGCAGGCCGTGGCACTGGGAAGGAACTATGGTGGGGCTATTTTGAATTTTGTGATCGTTGGCAACTTCATTCTCACATAGTTAAACTCAACAAAGAGGGCAGACG
>NW_017729028.1:479889-495256 GCF_001723915.1 Gavialis gangeticus | reverse complement strand
TGCTGGGAAGAGCTCTGTGCAGTCCTGGCCCCAGCCTGCGTGCAGATCCAGGTGTGCACAACTGCCCCTCCCACTTGTACCCTCCTGGGGTGCGCACAGCAGTGGGAACTGCCCCCCCCCCCCTCTGGACGAGCCGCAGCTCTGTCCTGCGTCCTGCCCTGCTCTGGCTGGGCAGCCCCTGCTCCTTCCCCACTCCCTCCTGCACCTCAGGGGCCTTGAGCCCCACCCCCATGTCCTTTCCCTTCCCCTTCCATCACAACAGACTTACCAGCCAGACACTTCTCTTCAATCGGATCGGCATTGGTCCCAAAAATCTCTATCGGTGCATCCCTAGTTGCTTGTATTTCATTGTTCTTTATTTACTTTCTGTATTTTAGGGCTGAGACATTAAAATGTCTTGTATAACAATTCCTTGACGCTTAGTTATTCAGAAGCTTCTCAAGTTTTTAGGGACAAGCTTCTCAAACCTACCTTGGTTCCCTGACCATATCTGAGGGTCAACAGTAGGGAAATATTTTTGAAAGTTATGTTGTGTTCTGCTATGCTGTGTTATGGTGCCCTTCTCAAGCCGAGAAAATTTGGCATTTCTCATATGGTGAAAGTTGTTGTTATACATCACAGTGAAAGAAGAATTAGTCCTTATGAGTATGATACTCTTTTTGATCCAATTACTTTTATGCTGTCTGTTTTTGAAGGGAGACCTTTGTTCACAGTCACACGTGCATATTAACAAAAAATGCATTGCTGTATTTGTCATTTATTCACAAGTTTTTGAATTGCGTAGTGGGATATGGCACAAAAATATTGTCAGTCTCCAAAATGGCCACAGATATGTCACAAAAGCACCTTTAATGATATTTATAAAATAGCTTAATGTGTGGTTTGTTTGTTTTTTTGATAAACCTGCTGGGCTCACTTGTTAGGGACCTTCTTTCTCTTTGTCTCTTTTATTTGGAGCAGTATTATGACTTCTCTTTTGTGTTAGTGGAGAGGTAGGATGTTTATTCCACATCCATTCAGAGCTTGTGCTGCTGCTTCTAAAAGCATGGCAGCTTTAGCACCTTGGAAACAAATGATGCATTATAAATGCTTTTTTTTTTTTTTGCATACATATAGTTATTCTTTTCCAGATATGTAATTCATAGCTCCATAAAGTGCTTTAGGATGCCATAAATGAAAATGCTAGTTCATTATATTCACTTGACTAGATTCTGTCTTACTGGTTCATGTACTCTTCAGCATAACTATTATTTAGGATATTCAGCACTGTGTTTCTCTATTCTTAAAAATGTATAAATATACCCCCTTTTTTCTTTCTTTTTCTTTTCCTTTGCCAGGCTTTTTAAACAGTAAAAAAGCATCGGCATTGAGTTTTACTCTATATTATAATATACATGGGGTTTTTTTTCTTCTGTTTTTTTTTTCATGAATTGGTCTGTCTTGGATGTGGTATATAAAATATGACAGCTTTTTAGACATAAAGATCTACTGGGCTATCTGAGCTTTAATATATAAACTCCTCTGTATAAAGTATTCCTTACAGTTGGAGTCCTTAATGTGTTCTCTTATTTCTCCCCTCCCTTTGTTTTGAATTTAGATTGTTTGTTTTTGCCACTTTTCAAAAGAAAAAAATACATGAATTTCCTAATCCCATGGTTTGAGGAGAATCAACTAGGACTCCCTTTGGAGTTCGTTGATACCATTCTTTGAATCTCTACAACTTCTTGTTCAGCATCCAATTTTTAATTATCTTGTGTGGTGTTAAAACAGGGATGGGCAATTATTTGGGCTGGAGGGTTGGGTGGGTGGGGGTGGTCCTCATCCGGCCTGGCATGGTGCAGCAGGGCAGAGAGCAATTAATCCTATCTGTCCCCAGGCCTGTCCACCCGTACATACTGCCAGGGGCACCAGGCAGGCAGGGTCTCCATAAAGACCTCCCCAAACTCCTATGAGCAGGGTGTACTCTGCTGGGCAGATAGGATGGGGCTGTGGGTGGGTGGAAGCAGCATCTGAGAGAAGAATGAGTGGCTGAGGCTGAGTTCTTGGGGCAGTGACAGCATGGGCCTGGCACCTGGGGCAGAACCATGATCCCCACACATCCCTGCGATGGGCATTGGTACTATGGGCAGGGTCATATGGAGAGTGGATCATGGCTCTATCCCAGGCCCTGGCCCCATACTGTCACCACCCCAAGATCCCAGCTCTGCCCACCCATCTCACTCAAAGACTCCACTCTCTGGCCACCTGCAGCACCATCCCATCTGCCTAGCCAAGCATGCCCTGATTGTGTGGGGTCCATGGAGATCCCACCTACTGTCTTAGACTAGCGCCCCCAGTGGGCCAGGGTGCCTGGGTGGTGGGGCCAGGTCTGACAGTGGTGGTGGCTACACTGGCAGTGGCAGCCAAAAGAAGCTACTGCCCTGGGGGTTGCTGGGAAACTGAGTCCTGCTGCCATGCTGCCCCCACCCAGCTGCATGCCCTGGGGGCAGTGGTACCAGCTGCATGTACCATGGCATGGGCTGCCCCCTGTGTTTGGGCTGTGTGGGGCTGAGGAACCCCCTATAGACCAGATAGATTCCCTTGTTGGGCTAGATTTGGCCTGTGGGCTATATTTTGCCCACCCATGTTAATCATATTGTAGATGTGATGGTCTAGGAATTATGCAAGAGGAAAAGATTTCTTAGGGTGATATCTTTTTTTGGACCAACTGCATAGTTGGGACAGAGTTAGACTAGCTTTCAAATGCAGGACGTTCTTAATCAGGTCTGAGTTTGCGTAATCTATGGAGGACTTCTCTGAAGATGAAAGCCTAATTTGGGGTTTGCTCCATTATTTCCATTTTTCTCTTATAAAATTTAGGGGTATGTATCAGTTACTGGGAAAGTCTGCAGATATTTTTGCAGAATAAGTTTATATATTTTATTTTATAAAGCTAAAAAATGTATGAGGGAAGACTTGACTTTAGTGACTTCTGCAGATTTGTACAGTCCTGAAAACCTCTGGTGTGTTGTCTGCAGAGACAATGTCTGTTCAGTATTGCCTGTCTTAGATTTTGATTGCTTGTTTATAACTTTTTTTTGATTCTAAGTACTTACAATGCTTGTTTGGGGTATCAATCAAATCAACTCGATATTATCCCTGTTTATAGAACTCCTTTTCTTCATATCTGTAAACTCAAGTCACACAAAGCTTATATTTACAATATTTTTCAATTGACTTGTTCTTTCAGTTCTTCCTGGTGAAAAATCTGACCTAGATTTGTAATTGAAGGGGTCTGCATATTTTTGTTACTTTCCTTATTTTGATCATAAGTTATCCCTTGACTTGCATTTAAAAATGAAACTATTTAACGTTTTGTATTGTGGTGGTGCTTACAGGCTTTACCTATGCCATGACTCTAATGCAGTAGGCACTGTGTAGACTTGCAATAAATGTGGTTTGTTTTTGTTGTTTGTCCTAGGCAGCACCCCCTCCTACCCCCCATCTCTGAAAATTCAGTCATTCTATACAAACCAATAACTCGTGTTTACTGTACATTCCTTGCTAGATAGACCTCTCTGTGGTAAGTGGAACTCATATGGATCTTGTAATATAGCAATATATGCAATACTGTGGCTTCTAACCCTTTGAGGTAAACATAGTGGTTTCCTAGACTTTAGGTTTCAGTTTTAGCTAGCATTAACCAATACATAATTAGTAGCAGGCTTAACTGTGAGGATGGGATATTCTGCATTTTGATCTTTCTGGAGAATTAGGTTGCACCTGTTTCTGTGGGGCGGATTGGGGGTGGAGGGGACAGGATATGGACAATTATGGCATTATGCCAGAGATGACCATAGCAGGGTGTGGGGCCCAAATGTGCCAGTGGCAGGGAGGAGGGGGGGATGAGTGGCCAGACACAAAGCTGGCCTGGCTCCGGGGGGTCCCCCCAAAGTGTGGGGCCTGGGGCAGTCTCCCTGGCTTGCCCGCCCACCAGTGACAGCCCTGCATTACACAGTGACTTAACACCAACATTTTCATTAAGGTTGGGGGAGAGGGAGGCAGGAGTAAGAGGAGCTTAGTTTTTCTTGTCTGTTTGTATTACCAGGAGTTCTAGTCTTGGACCAGGAGGACTGCACTCTGCAGCACTTCATTGTGTGAGGTGCTGCACAAAGACAATTCCTGTCTGAAATATTTACCATCTAAGTTGCTAAGCTTGAAGTACCAATGCTTGCAAGCCTTCCCAGTTTTGTGCTTGACAAGGAAGCTCTTTCTGCATCCAAATCATTAACAAAAAT
Organism: Gavialis gangeticus; assembly: GCF_001723915.1. Lineage (NCBI taxonomy): Eukaryota > Metazoa > Chordata > Crocodylia > Gavialidae > Gavialis > Gavialis gangeticus. The sequence continues at coordinate 490,979 of NW_017729028.1, read as the reverse complement.
GTTAACACTGGACCTAGAACAGACCCCTCTAACGCCACTGGAAACCTTCCACTATTCTGACATTGATCCATTTATAGTTACTCTCTGCGGTTATTCAAGAAGTATTTTTTTTTTTCTTTTTGGGTGATATCTTTTATTGGACCAGCTGTAGTAGACAGTGATGTCAGACAAACTTTCTTGAACTTTCTTGAAGAACTTTCACAAAGTGTTCTTGTTTAGGTCCGATTAAGAAGCAAGTGCAGCGTAAGGTGTGGACACATTTAACAGTTGAAACATTTCAAGTATCTTGGAAACATTTCAAAGGGTTAACTGCCCTTTGAAATGTTCTAAAAGTGGATCTAAAATACCTTTAAGTGAATATGAAACCTTGTCTGTTGTCCAGTGAAGTTGCACACTTTTGTTCCCAGGCCTGGCTTCTGACTGTATTTTGTTGATTTTTTTCCTTGGGTGAAAGGACTGTCAGGGCAGAAATAGAGTGTTTTATTACTATATTTTCTGATCTACCACATGACCCCAAATAAGATGCACACCTTGCTTTGGAAAGGCAGAATGAAGAAAAGATTTTTCCAGAGTCATGACTGAATGTTGGCTGCATGGAGCAGGGGCAGAGTTTGCTCATCAGTGTCATTTGTCATTTGCCTTTTCTCTTCATCCCAAAGGTTGCTGCTAATTTGGAAGTAGCTATGACTGGGTTAAACCTCTAGCTTGTGGTTGAGCAGCCTGCTCCACCTCTCCTCCTCCATGTGGCTGGGAGGGAGCCAGACCCAACAGCTTTTTCAGTGTGCTATACCTCCATTCCAGTGAGGAAATCAGCTTTCTCACTTCAATACTGTCTGCCCACCCTGACTGCTGCTGCCGCCACCCACTCTGTGCACAGGGCAAGCAGCAGAATAAATCCCCTCCTGCCCACTTCGCCAGATGGAGGGGGAATAACTCTGCTCCCTGTTTCCCTGTTTAAGGGACCCTGCTGGCCGGCATCTGACCATGCCTCCACCCTGCTGCTGGACAGTGAGGGGGCAGAGCCCTTGATGGAGGCAGCACCCCCTGCCATGGTGACCTGGAGCACGAACCTCTTCCTGGCAGGGGGGCCATGAGTGGGGATCGTAGCTGCCATGGACTGCATGGAGCTAACATTGGCACTGGGGCCTGGAGGGGGCCATAGGTCCCCAGGCCCACACAATCTGAGGCAGCTTTCCGTGCCGTGCAGCATGGCCCCTCCACCAGGAACATGCTCACGCTCTGGGACGCTGACGGGGGCTCCTGCCCCCATCAGGGTCACTCCCCGCTTATTGCTGTAGCTGCCAGCTGAGGTGGGGGCACGTCCAGACACTGTCTAGCACAGCCCCCTAGGCAAGAAGGAGGTTATTCTCCTTCCCTCTTGCGTCTGGAGGAGGGAGCAGGAGGGGGCTTATCCTGCTGCTTGACCCAGGCGGGGAGTGAGCAGTGGTGGGAGTCGGGGTGGGCAGACCCCGCTGCAGTCCCCCAGGGGCAGAGGGGGGAATAACCCTGCTCCCTGTTCCCCCACCTAAGGGGCCATGCAGGCCGGCATCTGACCATGCTCCCACCTGGCATCTTCAGCGGCAAGGGATGAGTGACCCTGGTGGGGGCTCTGGCCCATCATGGTGTCCCAGAGTGCAAGCCTCTTCCCAGTATGGGGGGGCCATGCTGTGGGCAGGGAAAGCTGCCATGGACTGTGTGGGCACATGGTGGCGGCAGCACTTTGAGGGGGGAGGGGGTTGGTGGGCTATGGTCCCCTCTGCACCCTGGTGCCGCTATTAGCCCTGTGCAGTTTGTGGCAGCTCTAACTCCCAGAAGAGGCTTGCGCTATGGTATACCATGGCAGGGGGTGCTGCCCCCTCACAGCTCCAGTGGCAGGGTGGGGGCATGGCCAGGCACTGGCCAGCAGGGCCTCTTAGGCAGGGGGACAGACAGTGGGGTTATTTCCCCCTCCCTCTGGTGTGCATCAGAGGGAGCAGGAAGGGGTTTATTCTGTCGCTTGTCTTGTGCACAGAGTGAGCAGCACTCGGTGGGCAGGCCCCAGCTGTGGTACCCAGGGGGCAGTGGGTTTAAACCAGTTTCTGATCACTTAAACCAGTTTGTGTAATGCCTGATCCTAGCCCCACAGGTGACTGGATATGTCTGACCTTTTTGTTTCTGTGTCTTCGTTCTGCAGCATAGCGGTTGTTTAGTTTCACCCACCTACTTTCCATAAAGTCATTGAGTGTGTTGATGAAGTATACCACATTCTGTGACAAAGATGTGTATTCTGTCACAGAATGTGATATATCCCAGCCCTTGGTCTTCCTTCTTTCCCAGGCTCTGTCGTCTTTGCATCTGCCACTGATTCCAGCAGCAGTACACCCACAGCTTCTTTGGACTCTGAAAGTCCAAAAAGTAATTTTAACTATTAATCTTAAGAATTGAGCATTCCCAGATGCTGGTGAGCCTCCAGTAACAATTCAGAATGTGATAAATCCAGATGCATGTTCTATTTGTTATGAATGAGGGTAACCTGTAGAAAGTGATATGCTTCTGCTTCCAAAAAGGTAAGACTCCCTTGAGAGATTATTTGTAAGAAGCCACTTTTATCTGTAACACCTTTATTATATCAAAGATCCAAGAAGTCTTTTGTTCTGCTCCAGTTATAGAAACAGAGGCTCCACTTGCTTGAAGGAGATGGCTAACTATTGGTTTATTTCTAGTGATTCATTGAAAATCACTTAAAGGCAACATGAAATGAAAAGGAGTCCTTGCCATAGCTGTGGGAAAATCTACAAGTAAACTTGAGTTCAGCACAACTTTTTTTATTTTTTAATTGGTTACCGTCCTATTTTCTGGCATATAGTCTCTGAATGTTGGAGATTAGCTACATTTGGTACAAACGAGCATTTGCCACACCTGGTCTAGGTTTAGAAGGCTTGCTTTGAGCCTAGATCAGGAGTGGCAGGTAGTCATCTGCTGCTGCTGGGAGCAGTGTGTGCAGCCCAAAGTAAGTAACTTGGGGTGTGGGGCTGGCAGGTCTGCAGGTGTGTAGAGAACTTGGCTAGTTTGTAGGGGTTGGGGTGGTAAAAACAGCCCAATTAGGGTCAGGGGATATACCTGAACATGCACAGGCATTTGCCAGGTGAGCCCCTTCCTACATCAGGTTAACCCTTTCTCTACCTAAGTTAGTTCATGTCCTTAGGTGAACTAACCTGAATCAGGCATGCCATTTTTTGGGTCAAATTAAACTCTCCGTATGCCTATATGAGGTGGGCATTTAGATCCAGTTAAACCTGGTTAGCTTGATCTAATTGTAATGCCTGTACGTACCCATTGACTTCATCTGTGCCTAGTGCAGGTAGTTAAATTACGTTGTGTAGATTTGTCTATGCTAATATTTATTGATACACCACTGTGTTGGTTTTTAACAAAAACTGCCAGTTGAATTGCATTATTTTTTTTATTGATTTTTTTATTATCTGTATAAATGTTCATGGTGATGCTAGTTTTTGATTAACTCATTTCACGTATTGTCTAGGTGAAAAATTGTGTTGGATGTAAATCATTGTTCCATCTAGTGTCTGAAATGTTTATTCATTCAGTGAAGTTCAGAATTGCTTCAGAAACACAGATCCAATCTGATTGCACCCTCTAGATAGACTTTATTCAGTGACTATTTAAGTTGATCTTTTCAAATGCTATTCAAAATACTCATTGTTTTATCTATTTTATTTTAATAGGCTTAAAACATGTCTCCAAAATTTTCAGCATCTTTTTATAATTGATTAGAATAAGACTGTTACAAAACAAAATAGCATCTAGTTATCTCAGGATTTGAAAAATAGCCCAAGAAAAGAATACAATCATTCTCTCTCACTGCTTCAAGTTACTAGAAAATGAGCCTTAAAAATATAAGCCTTGTAGCATGCTGGTATAATCCACAGATCTGGGCTGTTTCAGATCAGGTGCAATGCAAATTCTGCAGTTTTTTTAATATGATATTATCACAGCATTAAGCAACATTATTGTGGCTTGTTGACATGAGGAAAATAGTGCAGAATAGCTGGTCCTCACTACATCATTACACTCACAAATCCTTACAAATCCAGGATTTGATTCACTCGGAGCAAGAGTGAGGCATGCTTCTCAGCTGCTCTTCAAGGTGTGGTAGGGCATAGGGATGTGAAATGTTAACCAGCAAGTCTGTTTATACCAGTAATGCATTACAATTAACATTTAGCGTGGGATGCGGTCTAGTGGGGTAGGAAATCGGCGCGGTATCTCAGGAAGGTAGCCAGGTAGGCACTGCGGCTGGTCCTACTGCCTGTCGTAGAATGCCACTCTGCTTCCTCTCCCTGCAGTGCACCTGTGATTTGGGAGGGAGGGACGAAAAGGAGAGAGAGGACTAAGAGACCTGATGGGTGCATTATTGGTTAACCGTTTAACTGATATCATTAGAGGAGTTTAAACAGGTAATTTATTTAAACAATATTTACATCCCTAGTAGGGCAGTGTTGTAGACATTCCTTACTCCCTCCTTCCTCCCCCCCCCCACTTACACTTTCTCTGAATGAGGAGGTGGCACATACATAGATGGCTATTAGGGCTGTGTGAAGCTTCAGTATCCGATTATGATTCAGAGGAAATTTTGGCCCAATTTGGCGTCTGAATCTCCGAATCTGAATTTAATTGGGAGACCAGTTAAAAGGTCCAAATTGAATTGGAAGCCTCCAAATTGATTTGGAAAAGATTTATTGCTGCTTTGGAAATTTGGCCATAGATTAAACAGGCAGCAGTCCTCACCACACTGGACACAGCTGCCTCCAGCTGGTAAGTCTGTTGTGGTGGGCAGGGTGGGGAGGGAAGGGGCATGGGGCGGGCAGATCAATGCCCCCACAGTTAGGTAGTGATTGAGGCTTGGGCTGGGACAAGCTGCCCAGCTGGGGCAGGGGGCCATGGGATGCAGGTGCCATAGCGCCGGGAGTGGGGGCTATGACCTACTGCCATTTGCCCAGCTGTGGGGAGGGGGCATGATACAGGCATGGCTCACTCTGGGTGGAAGTGGGTAAGCAGCACCAGGGCTCCCAGCACTGCTGTGCCCACATCCTGCCCCCACCCCTGTTCTCCCCCTGCCCTGGCTGGGCAAGCGGCAGCAGGGCATAGCCCACCGCTTGCCCAGCCAGGGCAGTGGGGCACAGGATGTGGGCACTGCCACTGCTTGACCCGCCCTGCTGGGCAAGCAACAGCAGGGCATAGCCCCCGCTCCCAGTGCTGCCATGCACATGTCCTGTGCCCCCCTGCCCCGGCTGGGCAGCTTGCCCCAGCCCCAGCCCGAATCCCTTCCCTCTGCCCTCCACCCACTACAACAGACTTACCAGCTGGAGGCAGTTGTGTCCAGCATGGTGAGGATTGCTGCCTGTTTAGTCTATGGCCGAATCTCCGAAGCAGTGTCAAATTTTCGGATCTGATTTGGCCAAATCAAATTGGGACAGGGATTCAAATCTCCGAATTGAATCACTGTCCCTCCGAATCAGCCAAATCCAAATCCGAAGCGAATACTTGCTGCTTCACACAGGCCTAATGGCTATCTAGTGTAGAAATTGTAAAAGCATGCTTTACATTTAATATGGTCCCTTATGACACACAACTGGTATAGCATCAGAATTATACACTTCACAAACATGAGAAAAAATCCACATGTTAAAAGGCATGCATAAATAGTCAAAACAGATTAAGGATAGGGAAGTATTTAATGTGTGAATTGATGCATCTTGTAAGTTCAAAAAATATTGGGCATGTCCTGTACATTGTAGTATTATAATAATGGCTTTTTTATTTTCTTTAGGCACGTGCTTTGACACCTCAGACAGCAGAAACAGATGCAATACGATTTTTGGTTGGGACGCAGTCTCTGAAATATGATAACCAGGTAATATTGTTGTCTAAGTGGAGTGGATAATGTAGCAGAAATATTTTTTCTTTAATTTTTTTTAACAGTATATTGATCTATTTTCCTGACAAGTTTGAATATTAAATTATGCTTTAATTCATAAAAAAAATATATACCATACTGTACAAAATACAGTTTTGTAATATTGTTTTGTATTTCTTTCTTCACACACTTTCCCAAGACTGAATAGAAGTTTGCAATTTTGTTAAATAAGGTTTTTGATAAAATCAAATTTGTGACGTAACAAGTATACTTAACAGTTCTTTTACCATGTTGTTCCATTTACTTCAGAAGAAACCCAATTAAAATTTTTTTTTTTTTTCTTTTAAATTTATATGCAACTAGACCATGGTTGGCTTCAGTGGAACTCCTTGCATGGGTAAAGCTGTGCACATGTGTAAGTGCTTGCGGGATTTGAGCCTCCAGGCTGCTTCCAGACATGAACCCCATCCCTCCCACCCCATCCCCCCAAAACAGTGCTTTATTTTCAGCGCAGCGTGCCCCCATGCTGAGTGCAGCGCATGCCCAGAAGAGGCATCATGTCAGCTTGACCTGGCTTGCCTAATGTCTTTAGAGATTGTGTGCTTTGGTGGGGCTTTTCAGCACTTTTAGCTGATTCAGCTATTAGATAAAAGTGGCAAAAACCTCCGCCAAAGCGCGCAGTCTATACAGATGCTGGGCAAGTCAGGTCAAACTGACACGTCTCCTCTTTCAGTAAAGCTCTGTTTTTGGTATGGTGGGTTTTTTTGGTGGGGCAGAGGGAGTGTTGTTGTTTTGCGTTTACTTTTCCACATCTGTCAGTGGCCTTCAGTTTTAATTATTGGTAATGGTCTTCATCTCTATTCCTGTAAATGTGAACTCTGATTTTTGGTCTCTGAATATCTGCAAAACTTCCCTGGTTCAGTTTCTTCCAGGCTTTTTGTTGTATAACTTAAGATTTACCAAAGGCAGCAATATATTGCGTTTCTAGTGCAGTATTTGACTTTCAGAAGACTAAAATTAGGCTCATGTCTTAAAACTGATGGGTGCATTTCAGTTTTGAACTGTCTTGTAAATTCATAAAATTAATGGAGCCAGTAACTCTCCAGACAGTTTCAGTAATACCCTGAGGACACAACCAAATTTTGGAACTTTGCATCTAGGAGGTCTTAACTATCTCATTTGTGATGAAGGTTTGACTCGGTTGCTCTGTGAGAATAAAGTAAATCTCAATATAGACTGTTTTGTGCCTCGACTAAGAAAGAGGAAGGATTGCAGGTGCATAGAACTCACTGAGGATGAAGTTGAGAGGAGCCCAGTGAAGCTTGGATCATGCATACTATAATGCGAGCAATTTCTTGTTCTGGTGATTCACACAGTTAGAATCTGTTTTGTGGACATACAAGACGATTATTACATTTTCCTCACTTTCCACCCTATATACAGTGTCCACAGTTGCACAGTGTGAAGATGAGCCACTACCCTGGCCAGCTTACAATATCAAACTGACAGAGAACTGAAATAAACCTAAAAGTATCTTGGGGTTGTGAGAAGGAAGAAACAGAACAGAAAATGAAGGGAATGGAGCACTGTGAAGAAAACATTTTCAAAATTCAGATAACATTTTTCTTCAATATAATGTATAATCCAAGACAGCTGTTAGTGCTTGGACTGAAGTTAGCAGTGGAAGCAAATGTGAATTGAATTTGGGTAACATGTAAGGAGCTGGGTACAATGGGTTTTTTGTTTTTGTTTTAATAGTTGCAAGAAGAAGGAAGTAGCTGACAAAAAATCAGTTAATATTTTTATACAAAAATATTAATATCTTTAAACAAAACTATATATTTACACTCCAATTTCAGTTTTTCTTTCACCATTTCACACAAGTTGTGTTATGATAAGCAGGTGATTTTATCTCGACTAAAAATCATCTTCATTTTTTTTAATTTCACGATTTTTTTAAAACTGGAAATGTAGTGACTTAGCTGGTTGTCAGGAAGCATCTTTAGTTATCAACTATTATCCAATGAGTCTTTAAATCCTTAAAATTTACTAAAAGGAAAATATTGACATGACTCAGGCAAGGTAATTACTTGGAAATAAGTTCCCCATTCTAGAAAAACAACCTGCACATGCATTTTGCCTGTTTCCAACCCAGTTTTTTCTTTTCCCACAAATAGCATTAATTATAGACGTGCAGGGCACTTCCTAGGGTATTAACAAATGTTTGGGGGTTAATGGCCTTTGGCTGTGCCTCAGGCCCTCAAATCTCACCTAATCATTAAGCCACAAGAAATTCCATAGTTCTAAATCATTATTACTTAATTCAGCTCCCTGTTCTCTGGATCTGCTTAGGAATTCTTTTGAGTTACTTGACTTGTCTTTTAGAGCTGGTTCACATCTTTGGTTTTCTGACCTCCATACACTTGTGAGATTTCTCATACAGCACCAGTGTGTACAGAATCTCTTGTTTTCCTTACAGCTGTATAAAGGTAAGCTGGAGGAAGAAAAAAGGTAATTTCAGCACTCTTAATATATAGGCTATACGAAGAGTTTTTCTGGTTTACTAAGACCTGTTGCTGTAAAAAGTAACAAAATAGCATTATAGCAGTAGATGTTCAAGTATTCACAGAAGATTCAGTGAAAAAAAAATCAGTTACTGTTCATCCACTTTGATGTGTTTTTAAAATATAGTATTTGTTTGGACAGCATTTAAAATGTCAACAGTTTTCAGGCGTTTAGGCTTAGGGTACTGGATCTAATACTATATCTGGTATATCTAAGCGTTTCAGTTTTCATAATTTCTCAATTTATTATAATGGATGGTGCTTCTGATAAACTCTTGTGCCTCACTAGGCTGGTTTTGAAACTGTTTTATGAATTTATATGAACAGTCTTCGATTCAAAAACACGTTGAGAGTGAGTTAAAGGGATATACGTAGAATTCAGTTTGTTATGGTGGTTGTTAATATATTTCCTGTTATGCAGGTTTTAACTTTTTATCATGGTGTCCTGCGGATGAATGGAAACATGAAGGAGGAAGAGGATCATTGTGAAGAATCATTTGTAGAGAAGGGAGATGGGGAAAGACGGTGGTGGGGGCAATAGGTGGTAGGCAGAATGAGACGGGTAGAATAAAAACTGGGAAGAAGTGGGAGAGAAGTTGGACCAAAAATCAATTAGGGTAGTGGAGTATTTGGAAAATAAGTCTGATCTAGATGTGGTTAAGGAAATATGAAGGTCTTTTTCTCCTGGCTTTTGATAGAGGAGAACTCAACTCTTGGCTGCTGGTTCCTTTTGTATCCCTTTAGGATAGCTGGCAGCAGTGCTGTTGTGGTCTTTTGCATTTAGATGACTAGGGTGGTGATCTCTGCTAGTATCTAGGTTTAGGGAGCATTAAAAAAAACACCCTGCCAAGTCAAGACAAACATTGTATTTTGTAGTAACTATGAGGGTTGGGAAAAGAGTTTTCACTGCATGCTTCATGAATTACACATTATTCCCTTCCCATTGTACTGGAATTGTGCTGCATGAGTTTGGTTTTTGTAGGCTCAGCTATCAGAAGCTGCTTACAGATGTTCAGTTTATATTGGGAGACTCACTGTTCTCCTGGTAGAAAACAAAAGTGTGCAGGTGATCACACTCTTTCTCCTGGAGCAAAAATGGCTGTTTGGGGAGAAAAATGCCATGATGCCCAGGCCTAAATTGCTCCCAGAGAGTTTTTCGCGTGAACATCTGCACATTTTCCCCAAGCATAACTGCTCCTGGGGACCTCACCCTCCTGCTCAGCTGAGCTGTGGGGACAGCAATTTAAAAGTTGGAGGAGTCTGGAGCTGGGCTTGGGGGAAAGCCTCCCAAGCCTGGATCTCAGCCCCTCCAGCTTCCCTTTGTCCCCTTTGCCACTCAGCTGAGCAGCAGGGCAGTGATTTAAAATCCAGAGGGGGTGAGTGCCTGGCCTGTGGAGGCTTTTCCCAAACTTGGCTCCTGGCTCCACAGGCTTCCCCTTGCTGCAGAGCAGTGTGAGGCAGGCTGCAGAGACTCAGCAGCTAGGCTTGGCAGTAAAATGCTCCTGCTTCACCCTGAAGTGCTCTGAGTCAGCCCAGAGTAGTGCAGGGTGAGGCAGGCTGCTGTGCCCCTCCTGTGGCAGGGCCTAAAGAGCCTTGTGGTGGTTAAGTGTCCTGCCTGCCTCTCCAGGTCAGCCGGTGCAAGGAGCCAGGCTACTGTGCTGGGGAAAATCAACAGGCCTACCCTGGGACAGTGACCCCTTCCCCTTCCAGTCAGTTGGTTGGTGGGCTGGAGGCGCATTCTCCCAGGGTAGGAGCCTTCCCTTATGTCTGTGGCAGCTGCTGCTTTTCAGGAAGATAAGAGGTCAGGCCATCAAGTAGTGGGTTTCCCTAAATGCAGGGATGGCCCTTGCATGTCCCCTGGCTGGAAAGCTTGCCTAGGAAACTCCAGCCACAGGACTGGAAGAACATCTGTATAGTCTAGCTCTTGGGCTGTTTTTCTATTGGAAGAAATTGTCTACACAGAAGTGAAGTGGTTTAATTTTAACGTGCAGTGTTAGTGTGTGGCCACTTCTGCGTTTGTTTAGCCTGCACATCTTTATGTATAAGAGTTGAAGCCATGTTAATACAATTGTTCCACAAAACTTTTTTTTGAGTAATCAAGTCCTTACCTACCTACCTCTTAATGTAGTCCCTTTTTTATAGTGGTATTAATCTTAATATCAAAATGTAATCATGTGCTGGTATGAACCAACTGAATTCTAACTTTAGTATACTTGTCCACTTGACACATTCATCAGGAACATTTTTGGTTAGTTTATTTTAGAGTTGACATTTGTGCAAGACCATGAGACTTGTATCTTTTTTTTTTTTAACCTCTCTTATATTAGAGTGCATCTGGATATTAATGCATTTTATATTTTCACAAGTACAGAAGAATTACAAGAAGTCCAGCAGTCATAGAGGTATGTGCTGAATGCTCAAAGTAGCCAGGCTAGGAAGAGTATTTGCCCTGACAAATCCTAACTAGGGGATAAAACATTTTTTCCCATTTTAAATCTTTTCCACACCATGGTGATCAACTTTATTCATGTTTTGCTTTGATGGGCTCATGCACTTATGGTTGTATGTCATAGTTAGAAAGGGAGAATGTGTTTTTCCCCCCCCCCCCCCCC
>NW_017729028.1:474997-479696 GCF_001723915.1 Gavialis gangeticus | reverse complement strand
CCCCCCCCCCCCCCAACTTTAAAAGGGTATAAAATACTGAACTGGTACATGTGAAATTTCGTGTTAATAAAGGTCCTGTCCTGGACCTTTCATGGGCTGACTCTTTGCTCCATCAGAATTACCCAGTAGCCATGATGTCAGCTAAAGCAGAAACATCACAGTGGAGCAGAAACTGGTTATTGTGACTTTGAGGGGCTTTAGATAAGGGCAAAGCGTACTTTTTTGGTTTATTTGCTGAACGACCCTCTTAACCTGGTTAGTGGGGGCGTATAATACGCACTATTGAAGTAAATGGAATTTTGATTTGTAGTTCACCTTTAGGGACTCAGTTGCACTGCCAAGGAGACTGCTTAATAGCTTCAATAGAAGGTTTTACATTTTCTGAGAAGTCTGGGAGCTGGGAGAAAATGCAAAGAGGTGGGTCTGATGTATACTGCAATATTGGCATAAAATTATAGTTTGAATCTTTTTATATTAAAGAAAGTAGATCACATACTAAATATCCTGTTCTACATATTTCTAATACTTGAATCAATAAACTTCAAGACTTCTCAGTGTTTCAATGACACAAGGCAGAAGATCAGTTTTCAGGGATTTTCTATAGAAGCAAGAGGAATTTCTCTTCTGTCCTTACTTATTGGCTTGTTGGAAGTGTTTTAGATCGATATATAAGAGGAAAGAATTGTTTAATTGGGTATGGTTTCAATGCACATTACTATTTTATCTTTATTTTCATACCCCAAATTAATAAATTGTCCATATTTACCCAAATTCATAATGACTTTGAATTTACAACAATTCCCCTCTAATAGATTCCATACATGGGCAATTATAAATTTGTTATAATTTTCCATTTATAGATTCTAATTTTGGTAGGCTGTCTTAAATTTGCCCTTCCCACACTGCTGTGGCAGGGAAAGTGGGGAGGGCAGGGGGCAAGAGGCCAAACACCTGTCCCTTCTTCCCCTGCCTCTTATCCCCGTGTGCCTGCCCCTCAACACTCTTCGCTTTACCCATTGCTGGAGCTCTGCTCTCCTGCTCTGCCCCAGATCAGCCAGAAAGAAGTGGTTGCAGCTCCTAGCTTGGCTAGGTTGAGTCTGGAGGGACCAGAGCTGGAGCAGAAGGTCAGGGAGGGTGCAGCTGGGAGGCTGGAGAAGACTTGGTTGAGGGGTGGGGGGCAAGGAGTGTGAAGGGGCAGGGACAGGCACAGGAGGGCAAACTACATGTCTCTTCTCCCCCCCACACTGTCTCTCATGCTTTCCCTGGCCACCTTCCCCTGTCCCTGCCAAATGAGGCATTCTAGGCCAGGGCAGATAATAACTTGGTTCTGGCTTCAGCCCTGAGCCTAGGGCCAAAGTAAGAACAGAGCAGCTATCTGCCTCAGGATGTACTTGAATCCAAAACAAAACAAGGCTTTTCCCCCACATGCTGACTGGGGGAAAAAAAGACCCTCATCTTGCATTCAAATAAATACAGTATTTTGTTTGTGAAGTTAAAATGCTAGATTTATCTGGTACAACTAATAGTTTGACCTTGTTGAAAGCTTCACAAAATGTTTTACAGAAAGTCTTTCAAAGGCTAAAAAGAGAAGAGAAGTTTGAAGTTGAGATTTAAAGATGAAATGAGGGAGAGCCGATCAGGCAGTTTGTCGTAATGTGACTTGCTGTAGGACTGACTAATGCAACAGGATATAGAGGAAACTCAGATAAGGTCTGGGTGTGCAGACAATTCCTAAATCAAAGTTAAGGTAGCATCAGACTGGAGAATTTTGAAAGGCAGTAGGGTCACTTGTTAAATTGGACAGGAAGATGGATATGCAGTTGGTTTAGGGGATGAATAATGTCTCTCTTCCTAGATGGATTGAGGGTTTGGGTCAACAAATTAAGACTGGAGAGAGGTGACTCACTGAGCTGCTGGGAGCCATAGATGCTTAAATAGCTGACTAGAAGAATAGCTCTGATATAGGAAACCAAAATTAAGTATGAGGATGTAATTGCTGATGGCAGTATTGGTGAGTGAGAAAAAAGGTGCATACTAATTTGAGATGAACTGAACTAGAGAGTATGACTCTTACTTGGGTTGAGAGTTGTCGTACTGTGAGGTCAAGGGAATCCACTAGGGAAGGAAGGAAGATTTGCAGCTTCAGTTGCAGTCAAGTTTTACAAAGATTTTTAAACCCAGACAACACCAAAGTGGCAGTTTTCTTGTACCTGACCCCCTGAACATTTAAAAAAAAAAATGTCTGCAGTCCAGTGTGGACTTTTGTGTACCTAAGGTTTTGGGATAACCCAGTTTAAAAAGACAGTGTAATTCCCTACTATTACTTTTTGTTTTCTCCCCATGATGCAGGTCATCTGACTCTTTAATTTTGCTCTGTGTGTGATGGTCTTCCACATAGTAAGCAAGAAGATAAAGGTACATTTAGGAAATGAAATTGGGGACTTGGTAGAAGCTTACCACTACATCAGGGGAATACATCAAGGGGTTGGTGAACAACTGTTCATCAGGGAACCCTTGGGGACAATTAGGAGTAATGGCCACAAACTCCTGAAGGACTGCTTCAAGCTCAACTCCAGGAAAAACTTCTTCACAGTCAGGGTGTCCAGACTGTGGAATAAACTCCCTCCAGAGGTGGTGCAATCACCTACCCTGATATCTTCAAGAGGAGATTAGACAGTCACCTTGCTGGGGTCACCTGACCCCAGTTGTCTTCCTTCTTATTGCAGGGGGGCTGGATCCAATTATCTTGGGAGGCCCCTTCCAGCCCCTTACAATCTATGAATCTATGACATTGACTAGAAGTTTAAGTTTGCTTTGAGGCAAAATCCATTTTTCCTATAACCATCAGCAATCCCTCATAGCTGAGGATAATCACTCCCATGGGTCAAGTAAAGGGGCTGTAAATGAGTCTGTTGATGGCTAAGAAGGCTGATCCTAGAGCTGCAGGCTCTGGTAGAAGCCAGAGGTGATGGTTAAAAGGAGGGTTGGACCACAGATTTCTTAGTCTTGGTTCATTTCCTTCCATTTCTGTTGTTTTTCTACTTCCATGGCAAGATGATTTTTCCTCAAAGTAACATGTACCTTCTCTCATAAGGCATCACCATGTAGCCCTGCCCCAGGCTAGTTTTTCCCAATTTGTGGTGTCAATGCCACGCTTCTTAATGTTTGCCTTGAGGATGTCCTTGAAGCATTTCCTGTGGCCTGCATGTGTTCTTTGTCTGTGGCTGAGGTGGGAGTATAACAGTTGTTATGGTAAACATACATCAGGCATGTGCACATACCCTGCCCTGTCCAGTGCAGCTGATGTTGAATAATCAACGCTTCCATACTGGTGGTAGCATTGGTGAGGACACTGGCATTTATGTGATGATCTTTATGTCATGGAACTTCCAGAGGTAGTGCTGGTGATGACATTCCAGGCTTTTCTGGTGGTCCTTGAAGGTCCCCCAAGCTTCAAAGCCGTAGGGAAGAGTTGGGATTACCACAGCCTTCATATAAAAGGAACTTTGGAAAGCATCTTTGTTTTTCTGATGTTAAGGGTCAGTCCCAGGCACTGATATACTCGAGAGAAGCAGTTAAAGGCTGTTTGTAGGTCCTCCTTCGTATGTGAAATGACAGCTTAGTCATTGGCGTACTGGAAGTTCTGCAATCAAGGGTGAAGTAACCTTGGTTTGGCATGGAGGCAGGAGACAGTGAAAAGATTCCCATCCATCCTGCATTCAATGCTGTGTGACAGACAGACATGGATAAGCATCCTGATGACTGCAAAAGAGATGGAAAACAGAATTGGTATCATCATATAACCCTACTTGACACCAGTTTGAATGGCAAAGGGCTCCATAGCAGAGTCACTACATAGGATGGAGGCAGTCACCTAGTCATGAAAGAGTCTTAAAATGGTGATAAACTTCCCTGGGCAGCCAAACTTCCATCAGATCTTCCATAGAGCCTCCCAATTAACAGAGTTGAAGGCTTTGGTCAAATTAATAAAGGCCATATACGGTTCCTGGTGGTGTTCTCGGCATTTTCACTGAATCTGCCAGACTGGAAAAATCATGCCCACAGTACCTCTTGATGGTCTGAAGCCGCATTGAGACTCAGGAAGGATTTCCTTGGCAAGAGGGAGCAGTCAGTTCAGCAGAATTCAAACAAGAATATTCCCAGTGATGGAGAGGAGAGCAATACCTCAGTAGTTTCCACAGTCAGGCTTATCCCCTTTTTAAAAAATAGCATTCCTTTTTAATATTGGCATTCCTTAGGTCAGTGGGAATTTCCTCAGTGTTTCAGATTTTGAGAAACAATATGTAGAGCTTGTTGGTCATAGTTTCCCCATCTACTTTGAAGACCTCAGCTGGCATGCCATCAGGGCCAGATGGCTTGTTGTTCTTCATCTGTCTTATTGTTGGTGGATTGGCAAAAGCTGCCCTTACTGGATGCTGTGGGATGGATTCAGTGGTTTCATTAGTTATCATTGATTCTCAGTTCAGAAGTTTTTGGTAGTTCTCCTTCCAGTGGTTTTTGATGGATTCATCATCTTTGAGGAGTGTATTGCTGTCTTGAGATCTAAGTAGGGTGAGTCTACAAGAGCTTGGTCCATATAAACCCATGATTACACTGAAAAAGCTCTGCGTGTCATGATTGTCAACAGGATTTCTTTCTCCTCCTTTTCTCACCATTTTTTTTTTTTTTTTTTTTTTTT
>NW_017729028.1:471224-474970 GCF_001723915.1 Gavialis gangeticus | reverse complement strand
TTTTTTTTTTTTTTTTTTTTTTTTCAAATCTTCCTCTGGGCTTCAGCTTTAAGTTGCCAAAAATTCTCTGCTTCTGAGTCAGCGTAGAAGTCAAAAAGCTTTACTCTTCTGCTTGAGAGAGGTGTCGATCTCAGCATTGTTTTTGTCAAACTAGTCTTGATAGTGTTGGGTGATTTAAAGCCAATTGATTCTGTGAAAGCCTCATGGATGGTCTCTTTTAGAGCTTGTGAATCTTTCCGGAACACAAGTGTTATCACTTTTAATCCTAAGATTGATGAGTTTCTTATTGAGATGTGTTTGGAGAGCTTTGGTGGCTAGGGGTCTGAAGGCATTTCATGTTGTACCAATTTGGGTTGCTTTTGATGTTTCAGTGGAACCCTGATGGACACG
The DNA here is from genome assembly GCF_001723915.1 of Gavialis gangeticus. Taxonomy (NCBI): domain Eukaryota; kingdom Metazoa; phylum Chordata; order Crocodylia; family Gavialidae; genus Gavialis; species Gavialis gangeticus. Next base: position 474,580 of record NW_017729028.1, on the reverse strand, counting down.
ATTGATTTAACTAAACAATGACTAGTTCAGCAGTCATCAGCTCCTTTCATGACATATGCGATACAGATGGCTTTTAGATCACATGCTGTTATGATGATATAATCGAGGAGGTGCCATTGTATTGAGTGGGGGTGTTGCTATGTTGTTTTGTACCTGTCACATTGTCTGAAAATAGTTTTAGTAATGACAAGGTCATGCTTTGCATATTTAGTAAGAGGGTGCTGTTGGAATTGGTCATCAAGGTCAACATGAAACTGTTCTTTCTGTTCTTCCTTGGCATAGAGTGTAGGGGCATATGTACTGGTGACAGAAGCTAACAAATTGTTGGTCAGCTGGAGGCAGAAAGCCATGAGGTGCTGACAGGGAATTTGGGCATTTGACTGACAATCTGGTTCTTAATGGCAAAACCAGGGCCATGTATTGGCCAATAGTTTGCAGGTTTCTTTTTCAAGAAGAATGTATATCACGCGCCTACCCACCTCAGTTGGTCTTCATCTGCACATCTGGTCTTTGTGAGAGCAGTGATATTAATTTTATATCACAGGAGTTCTTGGGTGACAAGAGCTGTTCTGCATTTAGGTCTGTCACTGTTCAGATCATCTAGTATGGATGCAAAAGACATTTCTGTGTTTCAACTGAAATTAGTGATCCCCCTGAAAGCGGCTATCCAGTTAGGTAAGGTAAAAAGTATACTTGTCCACTTGACACACAGGGATAGCCTATGTTTGGGGCACCTTTTCTAGCCCCCTCCCCATGTGGGGTGAGGTGAGGAAAGGGAGTCCTAAAAAGGACTTCTCAGTCACAATTGCAGTTGCCATATCACTATTCTGTCCCAGATCAAGGCTGAAGTAACCATTATGAAGTCACTGCCTGCATGTGGATCTGTGATTAGGGACTACCGGTGATCACTTTGTCCCCATTGCCACTCATCCGTCACTGCAGGACTTTGTAGAAGTTATGGGTATTAGTCTTGGTTATTGTAGTAGATATTGTGCCACTGGGAGAAGCTTGTGCATAACTTGTTTTAATGTGAGGGGGCCATTGCGCATTGACAGTCGAATGGATCTTGGTGGAGGAGAAACCTATTTCCAGCGGCAAGGTGATCCAAGACAACTGGGGTTACTCCTCCACCGCAGACTTCATCTGCTTTTACAGCTATTGAGAAGTATGGCTTCTGCATCTGCCTGCTCCACCATTGAGATCTTTGTGTTGTGTTGGTCTGGTCTTCATCTGATGCCTCACCTTTGACCTTACCACCCTGAATGACCCTACCAGAAATACAGGACTCCTGATGGTGTTGCTCTTGAGGTCATCGGTATATGCAAGCCTCTCTAGCCCATCAAGGTGGCAGTCCATGGAGAAGACTGCCTATAGCTTGTTTTTAAATGGTGTAGATGTATATGTGGCAGTTAAACAGGGATCTACAAGAGTTTCAATAGGGTATCCAGTGAAACTCCTCCTGCTTTATTCCTGTAAAGAAGGTTTAGTTCTGGTCACTTGGATACACAAACAGACATGTAGACTGAGGGTGTAAACGCGTATATTTCTAATCGTTTACACCCTCAGTCTATACATTTCTGTTTAGTGCTGGGAAATGATGAGTTGGAAAGCTAGGACTCCTCCAGGTCTTTTTTTTTTTAACCACCATAGCAAATGTAGTGTGCTTTTGAAGTTGCAGGAACAGGAAGAGGAAATGGGATTTCTTCATAACAAGGACATTTTGGTTTTGGAGAAAATATCATTCATGAAATTAAAGAAATGTTATATTGTTACTATAACAATTAATTAAAGTGGATATTAGCCGTAAAATTCACGTTTGATGGTTTGGTGCAATCATCTTGTATAATTAAGTCCAACGGGAAAACATTTGAGGCCCTAATGTTTCTTTTATTGTATTTGCAGATTCACATCATAGATTTTGATGATGAAAATAACATTATAAACAAAAATGTTCTTCTCCATCAAGTGGGTGAAATTTGGCAAATCAGTGCCAGTCCTGCAGATAAAGGTGTGCTGGCAACCTGCTACAATAGAAGTAAGTACACTTTAACAATTTAGAGCTTGCGTTTTAATATTTCTGGGATGTGCCACAGTGTTGCACATCTAGCAGTCCATATCTAGTTTAAAATAAGATTTTTCTTCTACTATATGTACTTTTCCAAAATGCTTGTTTTTGTGGGGGGGTTTTAATATTAAAAAAAGTCAGTCACTCAAGCCAGATCTGAAAATAAGTGCAAGTTATCTGTCTGATTAACTCAGCTATAGTTAAGTAAATTACACCCTTGTAAGTTTATTTTTCAAAGTGGAAGTACTGGTAAATAGATTTTAAAACTGTTTTTAGCAATATCAACCTCTTCTAGAAATTGCAGAAGCATTGCATATATGTAGTTATAACTACATGTAACATCCACAGACAACTTTACATGTACTCCTGGGTGGGATGGCACTTTAATTAGAGAAGCTCTCTAATTAAAGACGAGCTTTAGTTAAAGTGCCCCTCCTGCCATTTTGAAGCATGGGCATGCTGACCGCACATGATGCGGAAGTTGCTGGAGAGTGCTAATTAGCACACTCCAGCAGACTTGATTTAATTGTCTGCTCTGATGCTAATTAGCATGTGTTGGTATGTATATAGGTGCCCCATATGCCCACGGAGGATTGTATAGCTTTTAACTAAATGTTTTGCTAGTAAAAGTACAGGGAATCCTTGTTCAGACTAACAGAAAATGTACAGCTGTTGGTGTGAAGAAACTTGGTGCCCCTCCTAGAGTCATACCTGTGAAGATTAGCTAGTCTGAGGTTCAGTTTTACCAGTGGTGAGCTTGAAGTTAATCCTGGAAAACAAAGAGATTTGTCCTGTCAGGTTGAGTAAATATTTTGCTTTATTTATGTGGAAGAAAAAAAAAATCCCATGATATAATGGACATTTTAAATGGCAGTTGTGTATAAGCTAATGTACTTTTTTTGTTTTCCTGCGTCCGCAGATAGACCCAAAGCCTTTGCTATTTCTATTTTTTCAGCATTGTAGCTGTAGCAGATGGAAATTAACTAGACTGATCAGTTTTACTGCTGGTATTCTGAATTCTCTGAGGGAGAACGGTAAAATACATGTTTACCGTACTTTATGTGGGTTCAGTATGTGCACATTCGCTCTTATGCAGTGTCCCTTTTTAGACAAAAAATTGTGTTTATATGTGTGGTAAATTCACTCTTGTGCGGTGGAAGCCTGAAGTCAGCTGCCTTGTGCAGTGCATTGTGGGAGTGATGCGCAGCAAAATATAGGCTCTTGTATGGATCTGTGCTCTTCGCTCATTGTATTTCTGTAGTTGCCATCCCCATTATGATAGTGTCCTGTG
>NW_017729028.1:470570-471213 GCF_001723915.1 Gavialis gangeticus | reverse complement strand
CCCAAAAAGGCGTAAGTAATAAAACTGCATTGCAACCACCAAGTGTCTGTGCCATCTCTGCCCCGCTAGCCCCCGCCTGTTCGTCCAAGCTCGTTGGCATTAGACTGGCGCTCAGGACCACTGACCGCTGCAATATGTATAGCATAAAGTGACAGAAACCTGTGATGATTTTTTAAGTAGCTAACTGGTTTTGGAGTTGGTGACAAAATGGTAGTGGCCTGTGATTGATTTCGTATTACTTGCTGGCTTGATTTTATTGGGTATGACTTCTTTGCCTTGCCAGTAATGTGCAGAGAGGTCGAAAACTGGAATTTGCCGTGAAAATTAACATCAAAGTGGTTTCTTAGGAGCAATTTGAAGCCCATGGAAGATGTTAAAACACTGGTGTGATCAGAGTGCGAGGAATTTTTTATGCCCATTCCAAAAATGCCATATGTGCATGGTAGAACACAAGCCTTTTTTGGGATGGGGCATAAAATTTCTCAGATCCTGATCATACCACTGTAGGGCTCCCCCAACTCAAACCCCAGAGATCGGGATTGGGGGAGCCCAGGGACTTGGAGCTGTCTGGAGCTAGTGCAGTCACTTTATCGTCAGGGCCAGTTTCAGACCCAGGCTGTTTATGGCCAGTGCTGACAAAGCA
>NW_017729028.1:455453-465570 GCF_001723915.1 Gavialis gangeticus | reverse complement strand
TCTGGAGCTAGTGCAGTCACTTTATCGTCAGGGCCAGTTTCAGACCCAGGCTGTTTATGGCCAGTGCTGACAAAGCAGATAATTCTAATATTATAAAAGCCTAAGTCTGTCTGTCTGTCCATAACGCTTTATTTGCACTCTGACTAGCTGATGGAAACAGCCAATCGGAGTGCTCCAAGCGTGGGGGAGCGCTGCCATGATTCCAAAATAGCACCGAGGATCGGACACCTCACTTCCTGCAAGAGGCAGAACAACGGCAGCATGGGACAGTAGGTGGAGGCACTCCATCCCAGGTCCCTCCCACCCCCTGCTCCCCCGTCATTCTTAACGGTCAGTTGGCCAGCTGTCCATATCAGCCTTGGACAGCCCCGGGCCTAGAACTGGACATGGGCCTGTCTAGGCCCATGGAGACAATCCTTTGGTTCCAGATAGCCCTAGTCAGGTTCCAGACCCAGGGCTTTCCGTAGCCAATGCCAACAGTTGGCTGATTGTTGGCATCAGTGGGGCAGCCCTGGGCACAGTGCAAACAACTGTTCAGAGTCCTATGGTCCAGGAAACATCTTCCATCTCCCTGATACCCAAGATCAGTCTGTGGGCAGCCCTGGGAATTGGTTTAGCTACGGCAGTCAGGCAGTTGGGATCTAAAGCTATTTATGCTTCATCTTGGAAATCACGCATCCTTCAATCTAGTCAAGTGTAGCATAGCAGGATGCACAGCATTTGGGATAGGGCATAAAATTCTTCAGATTCCAACTGTTCCATTATATTAGGTCAAACTGACTGAACTCCTTATGTGGATGATACCTACTTTTTCTCTTAAACTTCCAAACTTCAGTCTGTTTTGTATTGCTACAAGATGAACTTCAAATATTCTATTTCCCCAAACTATCTTTTTATTTTTATTTTAACTCTTTTTTTCTCTTTACATTGCACGTGATAGAAATACTTTTGCAGCTTTAACTCAATATCTTACTATCCAGTGTTCAGTACAATCCATCCATCTTTTGTTCTTACTAAATAATCTACATCTCATATTGCAATGGCATACATAAAGAACATTAGCAGTTTTTTATTCTGTGCAATAGAATAGATTGCTTTGTGATTAGTTGCTAATCTGTGAAAGGACAGTACTGCAAAAAGGTTTGTAACTCACAAGATGTCAGCTTAATTTCAGTTCAAAGTCAGTTAAAAATCGACTAAGAAGAACTGACACTCAGTTAAGAGTGCTGCACCATTCAGGAGCCAAGAACTGAAATGAAATAAGTGGGTCATGTACATCACTTCAAGGTGTAGAATTTGGAAAGAAAGGAGCAGAATATGTCAGGCTGCAGGTACTGACAAGTATTGTGAAACTTTTGCCCTCACCTGCTGGGTGAGGGAGGCCTTAAACTAATGCAACAGTGGATTTTGGAAGTTAAGAAGAAGCATGCCTCCTGTAGGAAGTCTTCCTTAAGGGTAAAGCAGTTTGTAGTGACCATCATTGGACAGGCTGTTGAAGTCAGAGCCTCTTTCTAGCATAGTTTCTGCCTTTTTCCTTTCTAGTACATATAGCAGCTGTACTCAAAATTTAAGATCATGGTGGGAAGATTTTTCTTTTCTAAATGATGTGGCCTGCTACCTTGCTCCAGAATTGACATGAACATGTAAACAGTTGAATACCTAATTGTCTAGCGTTGTCATCTAGTCTTTAAGTTGGATGTGTATCATCAACCTTTTGATTAAAAAAAATAAATAAATAAAAGTAGTGTTATAAATGCTCCCTACTCAGGAAATTATGGTAGGGCTGTGTGTGGTATAAGAATATTTTATTTTTCCTTCAGGCAACTTGCAGGAAATATTAAGTAAAAGAGCAGAAAATATCACTAGTAGGCCGGCAACTGGTATAAATCATGACTGTACTATGCTAATTAGTGTTTTTTTGTTTGGGCTGGTATACACACACAATATCAAGAATTAGACATCTATTGGTACTTAATAATAGCTGTAAATTTGTCTTGATATTAAATTGCCTGCTTCCTTTCCAGTCAAAATTTGCTCCTCAAAAAATACCACTTTCTGTTCATGATTTCCATTGTATGAGTGGGGAAATCATTTGGAAGAGGTGGCTCTTAGGAAGCTATTAAACTACTCTTTGCAACTGGTCATTCTAAACTTCTCAGGGAATTCCCAGTTCCCAAGAGAGAATTCTGCTGTTCCTTCTCTGAGTTTTCTTTCCAACTGAAGGCTTTGTATTTCTCCAAATCAGGTATAAGGACATAACGCTGAATTTTGGAAAAGAGAGAGAACACTTTATGCCCCTGAAAGCATCTATATATTCTGCCTATGTAACAAAGTCTCTGCAGAAAGACACCAGAAAACCTTCTGTATTATGTCCTGAAGATTCACTTATTGACATTTTGAAGAAGAGAAAATCCTGAATCCTTGATGGCTTGAAGGCGTCTGCTAGATGGAACAATAGCTCAATATTGTGTTCTACTGTATTGAGCGGTTTTTTTTTTTTTTTTTGTGTTTTGGTGTGTGTTTTTTTTTTTTTTTTTGTGTTTTGGTGTGTGTTTTTTTTTTTTTTTTTGTGTTTTGGTGTGTGTTTTTTTTTTTTTTTTTACAATTTTAATTCAGTATTTTTGTTATTGGCAGGAGTGTGCCAAGTCTGGCTTCTGACATAAATTGATATCACATTAATATTGGGGCAGAAAGTCTTCTGTTTAACACTAATAAGATGCATTTTATTGTCAATGAAAATTTCTCATTTAATTGATCAATATTTCTCTAAGTGTGCTGCCATCTAGTAAGATATGTTTTGTTCTTCAGATGGAGTGCACAACTTATGGACTACTTATGTATTTCAACCATGAATTCAAAATGAACTCTTATTTCTGAAAAATACTAGATAAGACTTAATTTAAGAGACTTGAGAAATAAAACGTTCCAACAGGGTGGAGGCAGACTATTCCTCTTAAGTTTCTCCCCCGTTAGAAATAGTTGCCCATCAAGTATTTATAACCATCAGAATATTCAGTGCTTTATTTGCATGTTGATCTTGCAACAGCCTGATAACCTGCTGCTTTTTCAAGAAAGTAACTTTCCCTGAATGTGAAATTGCTCTAGGTACCTTCTTCTCCAAAAACTGCGAAGAACTGCACTAACCTTGGAAATTTCTGGACTGGCAAGGAAGGAGATGCATGAGTGAGTAGGTAACTTAAGAGCTGTGTGTATACCATGAAAATGGATCCTATTTCAGACAGTATTAACTAGTCATGGTGACCACAGCTTGTTGATTTGTGTTTTTAAGCACAACTTGCTTAATCTTTGCTCAGGGCAAGGTCTTATTTAAAAAAATCCATGCTAATTAAATAGCATTAGCCCATTTTATAACAGCACCTACTCTCATAGTCAGGATATGGCCAAACAGTGGCAATCCTACTCCCATTTCATCTATAGAACAGGAACATAACTCCCTGCTTCTCTGAATATTCCCTCTCATAGGATTACTCTTACTCTCTGTATCTTGTAAATCTCACTAGGGGGAGAACCTGTTTGGTGGTCCCAAGCTTAAATCCTTTTTAGGGTACTGATTTTATATGTTCCTTTTTGAAATTCTCTTTTGCTGGGGAGTCTGCTTCTTGTTACATCAAAGCTGAGCTGACGTTCTACAGGTGATGTTGCAGAATGGCATGGGATTGCCACTACCAGAGAGAGTTTGCCCTCTCATCATGCTTTTAGCTGCTTCTGTTACTTTTGGAAATGGCAAAATATTTAGAACTAGCTGAAACCCACAAAACATTTGCGATTTACATTTTTATCGGAAAAGTATTTCTTTTAAATATAGGATTTTTAGTTATCCTTTGACCAAATACTTTAATGGAATCAAAACTTCTCACCCTTGAAAAGGTGACATAAAGCTGTCCAACACAGGTTTAGGAATATAAATACATATTTTGTCAAAAGCCTGATCTTGTGACTTCTTTATAGTCCTAGAATGGGGGGGCTTGTACACATGAGGAAATTGCCTCTTTTAGTGGTTTAATTGCTCTCTTTAATGATTTAATTGCATAGCAGAGTACACTTTTGGTGGCATGTTACAATTACATTTTATAACGGTGTACATTTTTGGTGGTATATTTCGATTTGGTCCTGTCAGACCAACCTGGTGGCCTTTTACGACCAGGTCACTAAATCATTGGATGCAGGGGTGGCAGTGGATATAGTTTTCCTAGACTTCAGGAAGGCTTTTGATACTGTCTCTCACCCCATTCTCATTAGGAAGCTGGGGGACTGTGGCGTAGACACCCATACAGTCCAATGGGTCGCCAACTGGTTAGAGAGTCGCACCCAGAGGGTGGTAGTGGATGGGTCCTTCTCGACCTGGAAGGACGTGGGAAGTGGGGTCCCACAGGGCTCGGTCCTTGGGCCTGCACTGTTCAATATCTTCATCAGTGATTTGGACGAGGGGGTGCAAAGCACCCTGTTCAAGTTTGCTGATGACACTAAGATGTGGGGGGATGTGGGCACAATAGAGGGGAGCAACAGGCTACAGTTGGACCTAGACAGGTTACAAGGATGGGTGGAGGAGAATAGGATGGGGTTTAACACAGACAAGTGTAAGGTGATGCACCTGGGGAGGAACAATCGGCACCATACATACAGGCTGGGGAACTCCCCTCTTGTCAGCACGGAGGTGGAAAAGGATCTGGGAGTCATTATTGACTCCAAGATGAACATGAGTCGGCAATGTGGGGAGGCGGCTAGGAAGGCCAACTGCACCTTGTCGTGCATCCACAGATGCATCTCGAGCAGGTCCAAGGAGGTGATCCTCCCCCTCTATGCGGCACTGGTCAGGCCGCAGCTGGAGTACTGCGTCCAGTTCTGGGCGCCGCACTTTAAGAGGGATGTGGACAGCATCGAGAGGGTCCAGAGGAGGGCCACTCGTATGATCAAGGGACAGCAGGGTAGGTCCTATGAGGAAAGGTTGCGGGACCTGAACCTGTTCAGCCTTCAAAAGAGAAGGCTGAGGGGGGATCTTGTGGCCTGTTATAAACTGGTTAGGGGGGATCAGCAGGCGCTGGGGGAGTCCCTGTTCCCCCGAGCGCCGCAAGGAGTGACCAGGAACAATGGTCACAAGCTGGCGGAGGGAAGGTTTAAGTTGGACATCAGGAGGCGCTACTTCACGGTCAGGGCGGCTAGGGTCTGGAACCAGCTTCCAAGTGAGGTGGTGCAGGCTCCCACCCTGGGGGTTTTTAAGAGGAGGTTGGATGACCACCTTACTGGGTTCATTTGACCCCAGTGCTCTTCCTGCCATGGCAGGGGGTCGGACTAGATGATCTGCTCAGGTCCCTTCTGACCCTAGAAACTATGAAACTATGATTTAAATGACTTTTTTTTTATGTAGCAAACTAAAACGCATCCCATGTATTTTAGTTTGCTGTGTAACAAATTACAGCAATATTCCTCACGTGTACAAGGGCCCTATCTGGAGAAATCAGTAGGGACAGTGCACGGGGCGCTGGAAGCCCAAGCATGCTCTGGGAAGCTTGGGCGTAGCAGGCTTCTAGTGCCCTGTGCACCATCCCAGCTGCCTTCTCCAGCTTCTCCAACACACCCAGCAGTTGGTCAGCAGGAGCTTGCTTGGGGAGGCGAAGAAAAGTAGCAAGGGATCTTTTTTTTCCTTTTTCTCCCAGAGCCTGCTTGCATCTCCTGTGGCCAGGGAGTGAGCTACTGGTAGGTTGCGCAGCCCCTGAGCTGTGGGTGATGGTAACCCCTGGGCAGCACCCACCAGCTGGTACCCTGCCTGGGTGGTGCTGCTGCCACAGAGGGAAGCACCAGGGCCCCCTGCAGTATGCCCCCTGGCTGTGGGAGAGGCAGGCAGGCTCTGAGGAAAAAAAACACACTCCCCACCCCTTCAGGTGGAGCCTGCCTGCTCCGTGGCTGGGGCCCCAGCACTTCATTCTAGCTCTGACTTGCCTGCATATCTGTTTGAAATTCCTCAGGATCTATAATAATAACGTGCTTATTCTGTCTGCCAGGAGCACTCTGGTTGTTTCAGTAAGTATCGTGATTAAGCCCATTATTATTATAGATTTTTAGTTTTTTCCATGTAGGAAAGAGAATTACAGGCAGTCCTTGACTTAGTGTTTCAAGTTGCAACATTTCGCACTTACACCATTTATAACGACACCGTTTCAACTTTACGATGCCAGTTTCGACTTACAATGCTTGATCTGATGAAATGTCAATGCCAGCAAACAAGTTTGCTGCATTGCTCATCTCCCTGAAGGACGCTTTCTTTAAGAAAGCAGATAAGACTCCAGAAAAACCTGCAGCCAAGACCCTAAGAAGACTCTAGCCAAGAACCCTTCAAAAAGTCCAGCAAAGTCACCTCAAAGAAGTCCTTCCAAATCAATATGATTGCTGTTTACAATATAAATACATTAATGTAGCTATATTTCTCATCTATAATTGGTTGATTACAAAATTCTGGGGTATTTTTGGTGAAAATAGGGTTTCGGGCCTTGGTTCAGGAACCAATCCCCCATTTATAACCTTGTTTCATATGAGAAAATTGGTTCCAAGTTGCATCGTTTTGACTTAAGACGTGGTTTTCAGGAACCAATTGTGTTGTAAGTCTGAGGACTGCCTGTATGTAAGCTTTCAGAGAAGGTGAAGTATAAGGTAAGTAACTGTGCCTTTGTATACTGCTTGGGTGGCATTATCTTAAAGCATTGATTCTTAACCAAGGTGCTGCAAGAATCTTTTGATGGGTTCCATGGGGTGCCACTCAATCAGCACTGTTAGGTGTACCAACAACTACAGCTGATTCACAAGACAGATAAACCCAGAGATCTCAAATAGGAATCCATCATGTCAAACATTTTGACCTGTTGTGGTCTTTGCAACAGAAGAATTGTTCTATTATTTTTTTCATGTAAAAAAGTGACAAATGGGAGCTGGCATTTTCTGAGTAGTGATTTGAGTCTAACATGGCTAAGAACTACTGCTTTACAGCACAGAGAATTTCATGCAACCTGTAGTCCCATAAAACTATTTAACCTTTTAGACTCTTTGAAATAGCATATTTCCATGGAACCTTACAATTCAGGGCAGATGGTGAGTTTAGTCATGTTCTATTAACAGAATATTGAAAGCTACTTCAACTTTTCCTCCTGAGATTCTCACTTCTTCTAAGAGAGTCCACCACATTCATTTTTGCAAAACAACAGTAACTTTTGCTGATGCTTGTCTGTACCTGCCTGTTTGAATTTTGCATTTAAGTGGTAGTCTCCTCTTCTGCGAGCACTGAGAATACTAGAGACACAATTTCACTGCTTTTATTCTATGTTTTTATAATAAACTTACTGTGTTTTTGAAGTGATATTCTTAAGCACTGCTCTGGACAGGTTGCTTTCTAAACCAGAATTGCTATAGCCAAACCTGCAGGCTAAGTGAGTGACAGTGCCAGTTACCTTTACCCATATACAAACACTTAAGGGTGGGAAGAGTAATTGGTGAGAACTAGGTTTGCCAGGGGATGGGGATGCAGAAGACCGAGAGAACCTAGGAACAATGGATGAGGAGTCATGCGCTGGAAAAGTCTATGTAAGTACTGCGGGGTCTGATAGGCATCAGGACGAAGGCATACCAAGGGCACCCATCGGGAGGCTTGTGTCCCTGTACTAATGCTAGGAGCATGGGGAACAAGCAGGAGGAACTCGCACTCCTGCTTGCTAACAAAGACTTTGACCTGGTTAGACTAACTGAAACCTGGTGGGACCTACCCACGATTGGGCAGTAGGCACTGAGGGCTATAGGCTGCGTAGATATGATAGAGTGGGGAAAAAGCGTTGCCCTCTATGTTAAGGAGCAATACATGTCCTCAGTAGTCAAGATGGGATTTGAAGAGGGGCAAACTGAGGTACTGTGGGTCAGAATACAAGGGGGTCAAACTGAAAGGGGCTTGGTAGTGGGAGTATTACAGACTGCCACACCAGGAGGATGAGCTAGATCTAGAATTCTCAAGGCAGCTCTCAGAGGCAGTACGCTCAAGGGATATGGTTGCCATGGGTGACTTTAACTACCCTGATATCTGTTGGGAGGTGCAGTCAGCTAGACCTGACTGTTCACGTTGGTTCCTAATCTGCATACAGGACCTTCACCTAATGCAGTAAGTATATGGTCCCACTAGGGGGAAATGCCTTGCTGGATTTGGTGTTTGCTATAGGGGATGACCTGGTGGGAGATCTGCACATACAGGGTAATCTAGGAGATAGTGACCACCAGTTGCTGGAATTTCCTATCTGTCGAAAGGTAGGAAAGATAACATGTAGGGTAGAAGTGTTAGACTTCAAAAAGGCTATTTTCAATGAGCTTAGGAGGTTAGTAAGTGAGGCACTGAAAGACAAGAGCCTAGGTGAGATGGTAGTCCAGGAAGGGTGGTTGTTCCTCAAGGGAATGATCCTTCAGGCACAAAAGGAGACAATCTAATTGCACATAAAGGGTGGCAAGGGGGCCAGGAAGCTCTCTCTTGGTGAACAGGAAAATTCAGGATAGCTTAGGGATGAAAAAAGAGGCATACAGACTGTGGAAGCAGGAGGTAGCCACCAAGGAGGAATATATCTATTTGGCTTGCACTTGCAGGGAGCTAGCAAGAAAGGCCATGACAGCAATGGAACTCAGGATGGCAACAAAAATTAAGGACAACAAAAAGTTCTTCAGGTACGTAGGGAGCAAAAAGACTGCCCAGGATAACTTGGGACCCTTACAGGACAGACTAGAGCAATTAGTGACAGATAGGAGGGACAAAACTGAGCTCTTTGAGTTTTCTTGCATCTTTATTCCTGAATAAGGATAAAGACATATCACCAAACTGGACTATATAGACAGGCACAGGGAAGACACTTTCCCACCAATGGTTAGTGTCAATTTAGTGAAGGGACATTTGGAAGGGCTTGATGTATACAAGTCAGCAGGCCCAAATGATCATCATCCAATGGTGCTGAAGGAATTGGCTGGTGTCATAGCAGAATCGCTGACAGAACTGTTTGAGCACTCATGGCACTCAGGGCAGGTCCCAGGGGACTGGAAAAGGGCCAACGTGGTCCCTATTTTCAAAAAGGGGAAGGAGGAAGATCCAGGTAACTATAGACTGGTTAGTCTCACCTCTATCCTTGGGAAAACCCTTGCAAAAATTATTAAGGATTACACTTGTGTGAGTCCAGCAGGAAAAGTAATGCCGAAGGGCAACCAGCATGGCTTCATAGCAGGTAGACCCTGTCTGACAAACATTGTTTCTTTTTACGAGCAGATCACCAACTGCTTAGATGCAGGAGATGAGGTGGATGTCATATACTTGGATTTTAAAAAAGACTTTGATATGGTATCACATCCCATTCTTGTAAAAAAAACAAAACAAAACAAAAAAAACCCTGAGTGACTGTGACTTAGATGATTACACAGTCAGGTGAATGGCAAATTGGCTAATGGGACACACCCAGAGATTGTTGGTAGATGGGTCAGTGTTAACCTGTAAGGATGTGGGCAGTGGAGCCCCGCAGGGCTTGGTCCTTGGGCCAGTGCTGTTCAATATCTTTAGTGAGTTGGACAAGGGAGTAATGAACACACTGTCCAAATTTGTGGATGACATTAAATTATGGGGCAAAGCAGACACCCTGGAGGGCAGGGAGCAGATTCAGGCGGATTTGGACAAGCTGAAAAGGTGTGCAGAACAAAATGGGATGCAGTTTAACAAGGGTAAGTACAGAGTAGTGCACCTAAGGAGAAGCAATCACCAACACACATACAGATTGGGGGAGGACTTTCGAAGCAGCACAGCAGCAGAAAGGGATCTCAGAGTCATAGTTGATTCAAAGATGAACATGAGTTGGCAATGTGACAAAATGATCAATAGAGCTAACCACACTATCATGTGTTAATGGGTGCATCATGAACAAGTCTAGGGAGATGATACTCCCCCTCTGTGTGGCACTGGTAAGGCTGCAGCTGCAGTACTGTGTTCAGTTTTGGGTGCCGCACTTCAAGGGGGATGTGGATAACCTTGAGAGGATGCAGAGGAAGACCACTTGTATGATTATAGAATCAATGAGTTGGAAGGGACCTAGACAGATCA
>NW_017729028.1:417697-455442 GCF_001723915.1 Gavialis gangeticus | reverse complement strand
CATCCAGGTCGCTAATGAAGATGTTGAACAGCACCTGCCCAATCACTAGGGGCCTGCAGGATAGGTCCTATGAGGACAGGTTGAGGGACCCTAGATCTCTTCAGCCTCCTGGAGAGAAGTCTGAGAGGGGTTTTAGTGGTAGTCTACAAATTTGTCGGGGGGCCGGAGGGGGTGGGGAGCAAGGAATAGAAGATATTCTGTTTACCAGGGTGCCCCTTGGAGTAACTAGAAACAATGGCCACAAACTGACATGAGCAGATTTAGACTAGACATTAGGAAGAACTTCTTTACAGTTAGGATTACCAGAATCTGGAATGAGCTTGCAAGGGAGACTCTGCTCTCCCTTACCCTGGGGGTCTTGAGAAGAGACTGGACAAACATCTGGCTGGCATCGTCTGACCCCAGCACTCTTTCCTGCCCAGGGCAGGGGGTTGGACTTGATCTTATGCGGTCCCTTCTGACCCTGAAGATTTATGAAATTGCTAGTAACGCACTGCTTAGTCTCTAGAGTCTTGGCTGGAATATGTTCAGGTCAGGCAGACTCCTGAGAAAACAAATTGCCCAACTCTAACAGGTTTCTACGTATATGTATGTTGAGATTTTAAATACCTGTAACTTGGCCAGATTTAGGTGGATATTCACAGGAAACACAGACAGAGACCATTGTGGATTTTTTTAAAAAGCAGTATAGGGTTTATGATTGCAAACTTTTGAAGTACCAAAGAGTTTGATAAACAAGTCAGCAATTTTATTAGGTTCAAGATTAAAAGGGAAAGGAATAAGCTACACTAAACCTGAAGAAGGAAATCTCATTACATTGCAGAATACATTTCCAGAAATTCAGATAGGTCTTGGAGTGGTGCTAAAAATGGTATTAAGGAGTAATCGTCCATTCACTTAATTAGCTAATAGTCAATCTTTGAAAGTGTAGGTTCAACTTGATTAGGTCAAAAATGAACTGAATTAGGTCATCTGTTTTACTCCCCAGTGGATAGTAGTTCATGTCACAAAACTATCATGCCCTGCACAATGCAGATTATAATATTTTTTTTTTGAAGTGGCCTAGTAATGAATAGCTAGAATGTTGTAACTGATAATTAAGGTACAAGAATAGAGGATTACTTTTGCACCAACCTTTCCTGTACTTTTGACTAGCTTCAGTCAATTGCCTGTTTAGTTTTACTTTTACTAAATTAAAATGTCATTCCTGTCCAGTTCAAAAGTATGAATAAGAAAAGTGACAAAGTAATTAAGAAAAGAAGAACAGCTTAGTGTAAATATACTTTAAATATTGGGGAAGAATAGTGCTAGGGCAGAGTGAGATCAAGAGTACAATCTCAAATTAAAGATATAAATGAGTAAGAGAAATGTAGCAATAAGTCAAAGACTGAAAACAATTTAGTCTCCAAATATCTAAGGCAGTAGTCATCCAAAACTAGGTGCACCTGTTAAAGGAAAAGCATTTGAAGTGGGTTAGCAGGTATTACTAAGAGCCTGAAAGAAATTTTGTTTCAGTATTCATGATAGCATCATATTATAGACTAGAATAAATTTTTCATTGTGGAAAGGTAAAATGGCAAAAAGACTGTAGATCCTGGTAAGGAACAGTAGTTGGGGAAATTAAAACAATGAAAAGCTGGCATTTTCACAGATGTATTAGGGAAATGAGAGCTTTTTGAATAGGCTTTTAATGGTATGCTGAGGTTAGGAGAAGTACCTGCAAACTAGAGGGAGGGTATCTAATACAATTTTTATATTTAAGGAATAGAAATTTTAGTTCCAGGAGTGCATGAAATAATGGAAACCTTGAAGCGAGACAGTAACCTTCAGATAAATTCTTGCATAATGCTCTTTTTGCCAGTCCAGTATACTAGATCTACAGAAACAGGTTTAGAAGGAATCTGGGGAATCATCTAGTCCAAGGGATGCTATTACAGGCCATTGCTTGCAACTCTGCCATGGACCCTTTCCCCTCCACTCCCCAGGTAGCAGCATATGCCTTGAAAGAGGCAGGTGCGAGGCCCCTTGGGGTGCCTCCCCTGCTGCAGCAGAGACTAAACTGAACATGAGACAATAGGACTCTGGAGGTGCCTCCTCTGCTGCTGAGGCTGGAACATACTACTGATTCCTTGAGTTGCCAAAGATCAGATCCATTCAGTTCATGGGCCCGAATCTGACCTGCAGGTCATAGGTAGCCATCCCGTGATCTAGTCCAACCCTCTGCCCAGTCATTGGGCTCACTGTTAGTAAACTATGCAGACAGATAACATACCAGTTTACTGAAATCCTTGAGTGAAGGTGATCTTGCAAGTTCTCTAGTCAGATTGTTTCGGTTGCCTACAGTTCTTGCACTTGGGAAGAAATGCCTTGATTGTTCATTGTTTTCAGTATCTGCCTGTGCTGCAGACTTTGCACATGAACTAGCTTTGGTGCTGGAAGCAGTCAAACTATAACAGCACTGAAATTTACCCCTGCAAAAAGGTAAATTAGCTCCCTTTGCGCTCCATGGAGTAATCATCATCTGTTCACCTAATTAGCTAATAGTCAATCTTCGAAAATTTAGGTTCAACTTGATTAGGTCAAAAATTAACTGAATTGGGTCTTTTGTTTTATTTCCCAATGGACAGTAGTTCCTATCACAAAAGTATCATAGTTTCTAGGGTCAGAAGGGACCTGAACAGATCATTAAGTCTGACCCTCTGCCCTGGGCAAGAACGATTGCTGGGATTATAATACCCCAGCCAGATATCTATCCACCCTCCTCTTGAAGACCCCCAAGGCAGGGGAGAGCACCACCCCCCTTGGGAGTCCATTCCAAAGCCTGGCAGCCCTAACTGTAAAGTAATGCCTCCTGATATCAAACCTGAATCTGCTGTCAATCAACTTGTGGCCGTTATTCCTTGTTATCCCAGGTGGTGCCCAGGGGAACAGAGTCTCACCTATTTTTTGCTGGTCCCCCCCGGTGAGTTTATAGACAGCCACCAGATCCCCCTCAGTCTTCTCTTGTGGAGGCTGAATAGATTCAGGCCCTTTAATCTATCTTTGTAGGGCCTGGCCTGCTGCCCCCTGACCATGCGAGTGGCCCTCCTCTGGACTCTCTCAAGGTTAGCCACATCCCTATTGAAGTGCGGCTCCTAGAGCTGAATGCAGTACTCCAACTACGGCCTGACCAGTGCCACATAGGGGTGAAGGATCACTTCCCTGACCCTGGTTGTGATGCACCTGTAGATGCACGACAAGGTGTGTTTAGCCTTACTGACCACTTCCTCGCGTTGGCGGCTCATGTCCATCCTGGACTTAACAATGACTCCGAGATCCCTTTCAACCACTGTGGTGTTGAGAAGGGTGTTCCCCAGCCTATAGGTGTGTTGCTGGTTCCTTCTCCCTAGATGCAGCGCCTTGCACTTGTCTGCATTGAATTCCATCCTATTCTTATCCACCCACCTCTGTAAACTGTCTAGATCTAGAGGGATTCTGTCCCTCCCTTCTAGCGTGCCCACTTCTCCCCATGTCTTTGCGTCATCAGCGAATTTGGACAGCGTGCTTTCCATGTACACTTCCAAGTCGCTGATAAAGATGTTGAATAGCACAGGCCCAAAGACTGAGCCCTGGGGAACTCCACTGCCCGCATCCCTCCAGGTCGAAAATAACCCATCCACCACCACTCTGTGGGTGCAACCATCGAGCCAATTTGCCACCCATCTGACTGTGTAGGCATCAACGCCTCAGTCGCCTAGTGTTTGTTTTTTTTTTCATGAGAATGGGGTGAGAAATGGTGTCAAAGGCCGTCTTGAAGTCCAGGTAGACAACATCCACTTCACAAAGTCCTTGGATACAGATGGTGACCTGGTCATAAAAGGAAACCAGGTTAGTCATCTGCCTGCAGTGAACCCATGTTAGTTGCCCCTGAGCATTACCTCCCATGCTGGGCCTCTGCAGATGTGTTCTTTGATAACTTTCTCAAAGGTCTTCCCAAGGACCAAGGTGAGACTAACTGGCCTATAATTACCCAGGTCCTCCTTTCTCCCCTTCTTGTAAATGGGGACCACATTGGCCCTTTTCCAGTCCTCTGGGACCTGGCCAGAGTACCACGAGCACTCATACAGCCATGCCAGGGGCCCTGCTGTGACCTCTGCCAATTCCCTCAGTACCTTCAGATGAAGAGCATCTGGACCTGCTGATTTGAACACGTCCAGCCCCTCTAAGAGTTCCCTAACTAGATCATCCCTGACCCTAGGCATGGCATTGTGTTCCATGAGCCTGTCCATAATCCTAATGGGGAAGTTGTCCCAGTCCCTGCTCAGAAATATGTAGGCAAAGAACTCGTTGAAGAGATCAGCTTTTTCCTTGCTGCAATCACCAGATTGCCAAGCCTGTGCTGTAGGGGCCCCACGTTACTTGGTGCCTTCTTTGTATTCCCTTCTTATGTATTTGAAAAAGGACTTTTTGTTATCCTTAATTCTGCTTGCCAGCCCTAGTTCCATCTCTGCCTTGGCCTTCCTAACTGCCTCCCTGCAATCACAAGCAATGGAGGTGCAATCCTCCTTGTTGATTGCCCCTTGCTTCCACTGATTGTATGCCACCTTTTTTGCCCTCAAGCCCTCCTGGATGCCTTTACTGAGCCAAGGGGGCTTTTTAGTACTGTTGCGCCCTCTGGTTCGCATTGGGACTGACTCCCTCTGAGCTCAGACGACCATCTCCTTAAGGAAAAACCACCCGTCCTGGACTTCCAACTCATTGAAGCTCCTGGTCCTCAATGACTCTCTTACTGATCTCCTTAGCTCATTGAAGTCAGCCCTCCTGAAGTTAAGGACTTTTGCCTTACTGTTTGCTTTCACCACCTTGCGCTGGATAGTAAATTCCAGCAGACGATGGTCCCTAACGCCTAGGTAGTTGAGCACCTGCAGATCCCTCACCAGGTCATGCCTGTGGCAAGGACCAAGTCCAGCAAGGCATTTCCTCTGGTGGGGTTGTGTACCTCCTGGGTTAGGTGGAGGTCCTGTATGCAGGCTAAATACCTATGTGAGCGTTCAGACCTGGCTGACTGATCCTCCCAGCAGATGTCTGGGTAGTTTAGGTCACCTATGACAACCACCCCTTGTCCTTACAGCCTCTGTGAACTGACCTGAAAATTCCAGGTCCAGCTCATCCCCCTGGTGAGGTGGTCTGTAGTAGACACCCACTATCAGGTCCCTTTCCCCGTGACCCCCTTGCATTCTAACCCAGAGTGCCTCAGTTTGCCCCTCTTCTGTACCCATCCTGATCATTGAGGATGTGTACTGCTCATTAACATAGAGTGCTACACCCCGCCCCTTTTTTTTCTCTCTACTCTATCTCGTCTATACCAGTGGTCTCCAAAGTGGGGTGTGCAAGACGATCCATTGAGGTGCGGGAAGAAAATATTAGAACTTCTATTTCTGTTTATATAAACGTACATATATTGGAGGTGCGTGCTCAAAAATTTTTTACTGATAGGGGTGCGTGATCAAAAAAGTTTGGAGACCACTAGTCTATACATTCTGTAACCCTCAATGTCTACTGCCTAGTTGTGGTTAGAGTCCCACCAGGTTTCTGTAAGTCCAACCAGGTCTGGATTTTTGCTAGCTAGTGGGAGGGCGAGTTCCTCCTGCTTGTTCCCCAGACTTCTAGCATTTGTGCAGAGGCAGTTGAGACCTCCTATGAGTGTTTGTGTTGCCCTCTTTTTTTCCAAGCTTGTCACTTACCTGGGTTGTTCCTGCTCGCGTCACCTGGCTTGACATCGAAGTGTTGTCCTATACCTCTGCATCCCCATCCCCTGATGAACCTAGTTTAAAGCTTGCTGTACCTGAAAGAGAACGCGCTTACCTTTCAAGGAGAGATGTAGCCTGTCCCACCTTAGCATGTCTCCTGCGTGGAAGTGCGGGTCATGGTTGAAGAATCCAAAGCCCACCCAAGAACACCAGCTCTGAAGCTGCCGGTTGACCTCTCCAGTGCAGGACTTGTGGCACCATCCGTGTCTGCTCACCAGAAGAACAGATGAGAGAACCACCTGTGCTCCCATCTCCCTAAGCTTGACCCCCAGAGCCTTGTAGTCTGTCTTGATGTGGTCTGGACTACTCCCATCTGTGTCATTAGTGCCCACATTGAAGATCATGTCCTGCATGATACAGATTGTAATATTTTCTTCCAAGTGGCATAGTAATGAATAGCTAGAATGTTGCAGTTGATAATTAAGGTACAAGAGTAAAGCATTAAGTTTCACCATCCTTTTTTGTACTTTCTTGAGTAGGTCCAATCAATTGCCTTTTCAGTCTATTGTTAGATTTACCTTGGTTCCTAGATAACTCTCCACTACACAGCAGTTTGCAATACAGACATGCTCTCAGACATTGGGACACAAGCAATAGAAAGAACTCTGTGAGCTAATAGCAATAAGAAAAAATGAGCATAATTTGAATGACCTATTGCACTGTACAAAAGAATGATATATACATTCAGCAAGTGGTATGTTGTATACAAATAGTCTAGGCTCAAAAGAAATGCATGGGTGTTGGCAAAAATAATAGTTCATACTTTAATATCAAAAAGAGTTGTGCCTAGAGATTATAGCTTAGCTAGCTGAGTTTGCTTGCATAATTATTGGAGATGATAGAAGAGAAGTTTAGGGCAGTGGTTGGCAATACATTACTAATTAAAGGCCTCGCCTTATGAACAGATGGGTGCTGTGGGTTGCCTGTCTGCTGCTGCACCACAGTCCCTGCTCTGTGCATAGGGGCTGATCTCCTCTTCCCCACTATGCTCAAATGCAGCCTCCTCTAAAAGACATGGGGAGGGACAATTAGAGTTGTTATTTTGGTAAGCAGAGGCTCCAGTGTTCGGGGGTGGGAGGGGGGAGAACGGAGGCGGGGAGAGAGGGCAGCCCTCTGCATGGAGCTGGGATTACACAGTTTACAGTGCTCTCCATAGCAGCCGGCAGCAAGGGGATTAGCCGGCCCTTAGTCGAACTATCCAGAGCAAATCTGATGCCTAAGCCCTAACAGGGCATTAGTGTTCCTTTAGTGAAATGCAGGTCGGATCCCATTTCTTTGGGGCTGAATCCAGCCCACAGGTCGTAGGTTGTGGACCTCCCTGGTTTAGGAGATGTGGTATCTTTTTCCAGGTCCTCCACTCATTCATTGTGTTGCCTTGGGAAAGTAATTTACCCTCTCAGTGTCTTGAAGTGCTTTTGAGATCTTCAAATGGAAATTCTATGGAAGTGAAAAGATTTGTGTATATGTTTAATTTAGCTGTAGTGGAGGTTAACTAGCATAGACTTTGCTGTCAGAGTCTGAGTTTGGTTGTCATGTGTGAATGAGGCAGCTGGCAAACACAGCAGAACAGATATGAAAACTATAAAGTTAATAGATTTTTTTTTTTCCCGTAAGTGGATGCAAGATAACATTTAGGGCTAAAAATAAGTGTAACAATTGTTACCTTGATAAATTATGTAGAGGTGATGAACTAGAAATAATTGTGGTGGGTTTGTGCGTGATTTTTTTTAATGTAATCTACATGATATAGTATAGAGATGTTACGTGTGAAATTTGTCCTAAGTGTAAATTTGTCCTTCAGTTAGTTGAGTTTGAACACAACTATTAAAGTTACTGCGAGTCCACTGGAAAAAAATGGATATCCCTGGGGGCAGATCTAAGGGGGTGCAGTTGCATCTTCACATTTCACTGGCTCCTTTGATTCTTGGTCCACCCAAAATTTAAAACCACTTGCCTGTCACCAGAAGCAGCATTTCTGTTTATGCAGCAGTGAGGGAGTCAATTGACTTAGTGGCTCATTGTAATCTACCTGATTCCTTCTAATCTCTTCATTGCACAGATATTAAAGACCCTCTCTCATTTTTAATAGTCTTAGTATTCTGCTAATTAAGCTATCTTTCTTCTGAAATCCTGCTGTCTGTTAGCTGCTCCTCTTATTGTCGGTAATCCATTGATTTGAAGATGATCTCTACCATGGCTTGTTGATAAATCTTGAGTTGATTTAAGATTCCAATCCTTAAACCATGGATCTGTCTGTAGAATTTGCGGATCTTTCTGCCAGGGAAAATAGTCATAAACCAGGATTTTCTTGCCTTTTCTTTCCTCCATTATCTCTTCTCTGCTTTAAGGCCAAGACACTTTACCTTGAAGTAGGCTGCTGCTTGGTTGAAGTTACTGTGCTACTGGAGTCAGCAGCCAGCTCCCTCCAGTCCTTGATGCCCAGGTCCTCCCTCTACTTTTATCCCTGGAAGCTACATCCAATTGGCCAGTCCTGAGCCATGTGGGGAATTCTAAAGAAAATGCTGCAAGGACACATTGAAGGCCTATCTCAAGAAAATGGATACTAACATCAAACCCTGTTACTTGGAGAAACACCTGGGGGCTGTTAATGATGACACCCAGCCAGGTGGGGGAGAATTCCCCACATTGTTCAAGACTGGCCAATTGGATGTAGCTTCTGGGGATAAAAGTAGAGGGAGGACTCGGGCACCAGACGATGGACGGAGGGAGTGATCGAGACTCCAGAGGAGAAGGACCCCAGTGATTGGACCTGAGATCCAAAGGGACGCTGAGACTGAGAGACTTGGAAGATGGCAGGTCAGCAACAAGACTAGTTACTTACCAGGGGACTTAAGCCATTGCAGTGAGTCTGGAGAAGAGCCGAGGGCCCGTGACGTGGCTAGGTGGGGGATCCCTGATTGAAGAGGGTGTCTTGGGGCGAGACATGGGCAAGGGAAACTTGTACCAACCCCAGAGCTTGGTGGGACTGCTTCAGGGTTTTAGGTGCCAGCACTAATGGCGTGGGAACAGCTGGAGCCGCTTCTGGCACAAAACATGGGGATAGACTGAGAGACGCAACAAACGCGAACCACTAACAAGGCAATTAGTGGCAATGAGCAGAGGCATGAGCAGGGGAAGCTTATATCAACTCCTGAGCTCTGTGGGACTGATCCAGGGCTTTAAGTACTGGTACTAACGGAGAGGGAGTAGCTGGGGCTGCTCCCGGCGCAAGATGCCTGTAAAGAATAAAAGGCACGGGGAGTGTTAACCACTAATGAGGTAACTTAGTGCCATGGAGCACCGGTGGGAACTTACCTTGAGGTTTCTGAAGGTGGGGATCCCCTCCAGAGTCTAAGAGTGATTCAGGGAGCAAGTTGAGTGGGCTGCTGCCAGCAACCTGGGCCGCTGTAAAAGAAAATAAAATAAAAATATCTGGAATGACTTAATGTGTCGGGGGTAGTTATTCTGCAAGTACCAAGTAATATCATATCAATCTCTCTAAGATTAAAGTCATGGCAGGCGAGAAGCAGAGGAAACAGGCGGTATTACGCAATCCTGGTAACACAGTGGATAAGAAGCTGAACATGAGCCAACAGTGCCGCCTTGTTGCTAAGAAGGCTAACGGTATACTGAGCTGTATGAGCAGGAGCGTTGCCAGCAAATCAAAAGAGGCGATTCTCTTCCTCCATTGTGCACTTCTGTGGCCACATCTGGAGTACTGTGTCCAGTTTTGGTCCCCCCCCACTGCAGAGAGGATGTGGACAAGTTGGAGAGAGAGTCCAGCGGAGGGCAATGAAAATGGTTAGGGAGCTGGGGCATATGACTTCTGAGGAGAGGCTGAGGATATTGGGCATATTTAGTCTGAAGAAGAGAAGACTGAGGGGGGGATTTGATAGCAGCCTTTAACTACCTGAAGGGAGGTTCCAAAGAGGATGGAACTAGATTGTTCTCAGTGGTGGTAGAAAAGGAGGAATGGTCTTAAGTTGCAGCAAGGGAAATTTAGGTTATATATCAGGAAAATAACTTTCTCACAAGGAGGATAGTGAAGTATTAGAATAGGTTACCCAGAGAGGTTGTGGAATCTCCATCCCTGGATGTTTTGAAGACCCAGCTAGACAAAGTGTTGGTTGGGGTGATTTAATTGGGGGTGGTCCTGCTCTGAGCAGGGCTTTGAACTAGATGACCTCTTGAAGTCCCTTTCAACCCTAATTTTCTATGATTCTGTGATTATCTGGGTAGTAGTGTTCATAGCCTCACTAATCCTATTTGGTAGAGTTAAATTACAGCAAAATTAAAGATATTCATATCCCTTAACTGCATTTTCAACCTGAGTGTGTATTTGTTTTGTTTTATTTTATTTTTAAGAGTAACTTACATTCTAAATTTTTCTGAGCATGTAACATTTTACCATAAATTAATGATATTCTCACCTTTAATCTCACTTTTTAACACTTTTATTTCAGAATTGTATAGATTCCAAAATATTCCATTTATTCCTATGCAATTCCTGGATATGTGGCAAAATCACTAAGAGCAGTTTTCCAGCTGCTCAAAACCTGTTAGATGTTTGAAACCACACTATTTTTTAAATTTTGTAAGGCAAACCTCCTGTATCCAAGAAAGTAGCTCTCCAATGAGGCCTGGGCCCAGATGCCCAGTAGCCCAAACTTTTTATAAGACTATGGGGGGGGGAAAAAGGTCCTGCAAAATTTGTGTAATTTTCTAAATCTAGAAATTGGACCTATTTAAAGAAAATCAGGCCAACAATTCTGAAATTATGAATATATAAAATAGATGATCCATCTGATCATTATTAACTCAGGTGCACTTGGGGATATATGCATATGCAAGTATGGAAATATGTACTTATTTTATACTACTAGGCTTTGCAGGCTTTGTCTGACTTGTTGAGTTTATAAGCATTCATAGATTGTAAGGGGCTAGAAGGGACTTCACAAGATCATCAGATCCAGCCCCCCCACAGTAGGCAGGAAAGACAGCTGGGCCAGGTGACCTCTGCAAAGTGACTGTCTGGTCTCCTCTTGGAAGATTTCCAGGGTAGGTGATTGCACCACCTCTGGAGGGAGTTGATTCCACAGTCTGGACACCCTAACTGTGAAGAAGTTTTTCCTTAGTGTTATGCCTAAAATGGTCTTCCAGGAGTTTGTGACCATTACTCCTGGTTTTCCCCAAGGGTGCCCTAGTGAACAGTTGTTCACTGAACTCTTGATGTACTCCCCTGATATAATGGTAAGCTGCTACAAGTCCCCTCTTAGCCTTTTCTTCTTTAGGCTGAAGAGTCCCAAGTCCCTCAGCCTTCCTCGTATGGTTTGCCTTGCAAGTCTCTGATCATATGGGTCTCTCCTCTCTGGACTCTTTCAAGCTTTTCCACATCCTTGTTGAAGTGTGGCACCCAGAACTGGACGTAGTACTTCAGCTGCGGTCTCGCCAATGCAGAGTAAAGCAGAAGAACCACTTCCTTGGTTTTGCTTGAGATGCATTGGTTGATGCATGCCAGAGTACTGTTTGCCCTGCTGGCTACAGCATCGCACTTACAGCTCATATTCATGCTATGGTCTGTTATTCCCCTTAGGTCCCCTTCAGTCATGGTGAATTTGCTGCCACCAAGCCTGTAAGGATGTTGGGGATTGTTTGTCCCCAGATGGACCACTTCACACTTCTCAATGTTGAACTTCATCAGGTTCTGATCCAATGAACTTGCCAATCTGTCTAAATTTTGCCTGTGTCTGCCGCCTAGCTTCAAGCATGACCACGCTTCCACATAACTTGGAATCGTCCATGAACTTGGCCAGTGAGCTCTTCACCCCCACATCCAAATCATTGATAAAGGTATTGAAAAGCACTGGACCAAGGACTGACCCCTGAGGGACACCACTGGCCGCTTCTCACCAGGACGACACAGAGCCGTTTATTAGAACTCTCCCCACAGCCAGCTTTCTACCCCCTGATTGTCTCGCAGTTAAGCCCACAATCCTCCAATTTTCTTGTGAGAACATCATGGAATACCAATCAAAGGCCTTTTGGAAGTCTAGGTGTACAATGTCAACCTTCTCCCTCTTACCCAGGTGGCGAGTTACCTGGTCATAGAAGAGATAAGATTAGTAAGACAAGACCCGTCCATGATGAAGCCATGCTGACTGCCATTCAGAATCCTACCTTCCATACCTACCTTCACTTTGCTAATGAAATTGACACCATGCCAGTTTACCCATGTTTATTTGTTACTGGTTACTAAGGAAACTGCAGACTTCTCTTTTGTATCTGTGGGTTTTTTTTAAACAGTGGTATTAGTTATTGGAATGTTGCATATCTGGATGAAACATGGTAATCATTAATCTCTGTCCAGATGTAGTAATCTATATTGCAGAAACATTGAAGATAAATCTGTACAGGAAAAACATTTAAGTATAAGTCCTCTTACTGCTTTTTAGTATGTAAACCCCCACTTTTTATATCCTGTATATTTTCTCTTTTCTTCTGTCAAGATGGAGAGTGTTTGGAGGCTGGGGGAGGAGGGGGGCTCGGTTTAGCTCCTAGCTGCTGTCATTTTCAAGGCTTTTAGTAGTTCTTCCTTAATAGCAGATTCTTTCCCCATTACTGTTTGTGGCAGTTAGAGAGTGCAATTAGTTACAAAGAAGATGGTTATAGTTACTATGCAGTTACTATATTGCAGTGAAGCTACAAACTAAGCTAGATGCTACAAACTAAGCTCTGAAAAATGCTTCACACAAGTGGTTTATGCAATTATTTAAGTGGATTATGCATTTGCCTATTATGTGTATAAGTGGAATGCAGTGCATTTATTTTCTGTCCTTCCTTTGATTGTTTTAATATATACTGTTTATTTAAAAATATGAACAGCAAAAGACACAGCAAGCACAAGTTGCAGTTTTCCTTTTTATTGGTAAAAAAGCAAGACCAGATGCAGAGCTACTTAAAACAAAAGCAAAAACCTTACAGAAACAAACCCAATCAAGTGAGGAGAAATAGGATGCCAGAACAACTTTTAAGAAAAATACATATGGCCAGGAATGCGGTTGTGAAGTCCAGTTCAGCACTTGACCCCAGCAGCCCTTGCCTGTATGAAATGAAAAGGTGCTTTCTTTCTCCACTCATCTCTTGGGATGAAAGCCCCAAGAAGTCAACTGGAGTGGTGCTACCATATCTTGACCTTGAGGGTGATCACTGTTTGGGGTAAATGTGGATAATCTGGGTCAACTAGATTTGCATTTTTCACTGCCAATGCTCCCAGTCTTTTTTGGAGTTCCCTATTCAGCCAATGGGGCTTTTTTTGTCCCCTTGCCCCCTTTCCTATGTAATGGAATAGTCTCCTTTTATGCCCCAAGGATCAGTCCCTTGAGAAACCGCCAACCCTCCTGAACCCCCATTTGCTTGATGCTCTTGAGTTCAGCCATCTCACTAACTAGCCTTCTAAGCTTACTAAAATTGGCCCTTCTGAAGTCTACACTTTAGCCTCACTGGTTATTTTCCCACTCTTTGCTGAATTGTGAATTCAGCCAAATGATGGTCACTATCTCCCAGGTTACTGTGTACTCGTAGGTTACCCACGAGATCATTCCCTGTTGCTAAGACCAGGTCTAGCAAGGTGTCCAGTCCTACTAGGGATGACACCTCCTGGGTTAGGTGGAGGTCCTTCATGCAATTTAAGAACCGATGTGAGTGGTTTGTTTTGGCCATCTGTTCCTCCCAGCAGGTAATTTAGGTCCCCCATGATCACCACTTCTCTCACCTGAATGGCCTCAGAGCTGCCTGGAGAATACCAGGTCTAGCTCATCATCCTGATGGAGGAGGTTTGTAGTATAGTAGACTCCCACTACCAAGTCCCTTTCCCCTGGACCCCTGTCTATCCTGACCCACAATACCTTGGTATTGCCCTCCTCTACCCCCACTTTGATGATGGAAGATGAGTACTGCTCCTTAACATAAAGAGCTACACCCCTGCCTTCTTTCTCCACTGTCTCACCTATGCAACCTGTACCCCTCAATGCCTACCACCCAGTGAATCTGAACCCTGATGTACAATTCTAAACAAAGAATTAATATTGTTTTAAGAACTTTATAATGGAACTAGCCAATTGCCTATCAAGAACAATGTGGGGGGAGCAGGTGGGGACGGAGCCCTGTGCCTCCTCCCATCTGGGCCTGCCCGCTTCTCACTTCCCTCCTGCTGCTTGGGGTCTGGGCTCGCTCCCCGCACTCCCTGCTGCAGCGGCAGGAGGAGGGGAGGACTGGGCCTGAGGGTGGGAAGAAGTTGCTCCACCATGGCAGGAGGGAAGGGGAAGGAGCTGCAGGGCGGAGGGACGGCAGGAGTGGGCTTGGGGCTGATGCGGGGAAGTGAGGTGGGAGGAGGAGCAGGCCTGGGCCTGACAGGGGAGGAGGCCTCCCCCCACTGCTGCTGTGTTGGGCTGGGCCTGCTGTTCTCCCCCACTGCTGTGGCGGGCCAGCTTCTCCCCCTGCTTGGGCTTGTTCCTCCTCCTCCCGCCCCCCGCATCTGGCCTGGGCCCACTCCTCCCCAATGCTGCAGCCGCGGTGGCACGCCTTCGCCTCCCCCCACCCGTGTCAGGGCTGCTCCTCACCGCACCCCAATGCGTTGGCCCTGCAGGCGGCGATGATGGAAGGGAGGAGGGGCGGGCTGAGGCCAGTGCCAGTGGCCTCTGCCCCCCATGGTGTCCTGACCCTGTGCCACCGCTGTCACCTCCAAGGAGCAAGGCTGGGGGGCAAGGCCAGCTCCGGTGGCCTCGCCCCCGCCCCCCCTCGCTCCATTATACATTATAGTATTTATACACTGTAAATGTAGGTTGTATGTATAAGCTAAGTGCTGGGGTTTGAATGTTTGGTGAAATATATAAATGTTTTTTATTTTACAACAAATGTTTGAAAACAACTTTTTTTTTTATTTACCTGCTGAAGTCAATGTTTGAGGATTCTTAGTCTCTTCGGTCCTAAAGAGAAGGAGGGAAAATTAGTGTACTTAAAAACTTCCACGTGGGGTATGCGCATGATTTTTAACCTTGTAAAATAGGTGTAATATTTTGATGAGATGTAGTGACATGCAAAGCCACCAGAGGGCAAAAAAAAGGTCTAATTATAGAAGGCTGTTATCTTACATATAGATATATCTTCTGGGTTGTTTTTTGTTTATTTGCTTCAGCAAACAAGACACCTGCCACTGAGCAGCACATCATGAAGATTTTAATGATAAATAGCTTGTTTTTGTAGGCCCATGACACGCCACATTTCCCTTCAGTTCAATCAAAATTAATTAGTGTCTTTTTTTGGGTGGGGGGTGGGGATCCATTCCTTCATTTCATTCGTTCATTGCAGACATTTGAATTTGATGTGAGCTCATGTTATCTGGTGAATTCTATCCCTTTTCTCCCCTAGCACATTTGCATATTAAAGATTCTTCTGCAGGGAGAATTCTGTGTGTAGTGGATAGAGTAACACTGAAATGAGGCGCATACAACACTTCCTCAGTAGTGCAGGCAAG
Organism: Gavialis gangeticus; assembly: GCF_001723915.1. Taxonomy (NCBI): domain Eukaryota; kingdom Metazoa; phylum Chordata; order Crocodylia; family Gavialidae; genus Gavialis; species Gavialis gangeticus. Next base: position 440,121 of record NW_017729028.1, on the reverse strand, counting down.
AGGGTGAAATTCACCTTATCAGTTCTGCTCTCTCTTGCTGTAGTGTAAGCACTTCACACAGTGCAAACCCAGGAGCAGACATGTTCTTTAAGCTAAGGACATTCAAGGAGGGAAGAGAATTAAGATTAATATTTCTTTCTCTCTTTCTCAACCTCTGTCTCAGGAAGATGGACAATTGATGCAGGAGAGAGCCTCTTCCTATGTGTCAAGAGGAGCAGTACAGTCAAACTGTCCAGGATTGTATGCATTCATTATAGTTCTTACCCCTGATGCCAGAACAACGACAGCTATTCTGTATAACTTCCTATTACACTTTCAGAAACATAGCATCTGAGCACATTCTAGTAGTGTATTAAGTGACCTGTGGTTTGCTCTTCCTCATCTTCACCGTAACAAAAGAATTGTGTGTACAGGGCATCATTTTTAATTTTTTTTTGTTAAAATATATATATCATGTTTTGTTTTTATACTGGGGAAAGTAGACATGAATAGTTGTGCCTTGGATGTGGAGAGGAAGGTGGGAAGGTTTACTCTACTTTAGGATTCCTCTTGGAATTTGATCCACAAACTTAAACTGGCCCTAGAGAACTTTTTCCTTTTGCACAGATGACTTCCGCTCCTGTTAGAAAGCTTTGTTCTGCCCAGAGGAGCTTAGTTGTTGACTAAGATCTTCACAGAGCTTTAGGCTGTCTTTCAAATAAGTTGAATCCAGGCTAGTGAGTGCTTTGAAGATAAGAGCTGAGACCTTGAATGTGATATGATCCTGTCTGGAAACTGCTGTGGAGGGTGGATGGCAGGTTTTGTGTGCTCATGGTAGCTTGTGTTCCTGAGGGAAATGTTGTGGGTTTTTTCTGCAGTTTCCCTTGAGAAGGGGTGGGCAAAATATAGCCTGCGAGCCAGATCTGGCCTACCACAATATTTCATGAAGCCCACTGGCACGCACCAATTAATTGTACCCCGCCCAGCCTATGCATCTCACTCCCACTCTTGTGTGTGGAAGGGCCCGGCCCAGCCAACACGCAGCTTCTGGGCACGGCTGCTGCTGCCACTTCTGCAGCTGCTGGGGGACCTGCTCAGCTTCCCCGGGATCCAGTGGCTCCTCCTCATCTCTCTGCTGCAATACTCACTCTGGGCAGCAGGTAGGGACGTGACAGGGGTGGGGGAGCTGGATTTGGGGAGGGAGGAGCTGTAGCTGGGCAGGGGCAGGGAGCATGGGGCGGGGGCTGGCTGTGCCCAAGGGGGAGATGGGAGTGTGGAGCTCAGGCAGCAGGACCTTGGGGCACTCATGGCCCACCCAGGTCCTGCTGCCTGGTGGCTCTGGCCAGAGCTGAATATGGTGGCAAGGAGCACAGCCAGGCTGACCCATCTCTATCATTCAGGGCTCCCTGCGGTGCACATGCAGCTCCTGGCACTTGCACTCCACCAGGGGTAACCCCACATGATGGAGCTGGCTACTTTCCTTGCTCCCTGCCACCATGGAAGCAGGGGGTGAAGCTACATGTGGCGGCAGGGAGTGGGGAAGGCAACTGGCTCCATCATGCGTGGATTCCTTCTGGTGGTGCGCGAGTGCTGCCAGCTGCACGTGCGCTGCAGGGAGCCCTGCGTGATGGAGGTGGGTCAGCCTGGCTGTGCTCTTTGCCACCATATTCATCTCTGGCCTGAGCTGCATGCTGCCAGGCAGCACCTGTTCATGCCACAAGCACCCTGAGGGCCCACTGCATGCTTCTGCTGCTGCCGCTGGTAGCAGGGGCTGTGCATCATGGGTGGGGTGTGTGGGGGAGGGGGTCCCCACACTTCCCATACTCCCTGTCCCCACCCCCCGCCACATATACATCACCCTGCAACTTGCCCTATGCCACCCACACGCACACAGCCACACCCTCTCCCACCCTACCATACATCACACACTCCCACACACTATATACAAGAGTAAGGCTTCATTTTTTACCTATTTTGCAATCACCTCTATATTCACTACACAAGCACAAATCATAACAAATATTTTTTGGGAAAAAAATTGAAATATGGTACAGTAGGTGTTTGACTTTTACTATATGATTTGGGTTTTTTCTGGTTCCAAGATGACAACCCCCCACCTCCCGAAAGGAGTACTTCTGGAGGCAAGGGGAGGGACTTCCAGTGGCAAAGGTAAGGGGTTAGGGACAGGACTTCTGATCCCAAAATGGCAACCAGGGGCAGGTCACCTGTCAAGGGGTGGGTCTACCCATGCAGCCCTCGACAGCTCACCGAAACTCATTAAGAGGCCTTCCGCCCTAAATAATTGCCCACTCCTATCTGGGCATATTGCACTGCCTTTGTCTACATAGGAGGAGGGATGATCTGTTCAGTGCTGGTCCTGCTTTGAGCAGGGGGTTGGACTAGATGACCTCCTGAGGTCCCTTCCAACCCTAATTTTCTGTGATTCTCATGATGCATATTTGTCAACTACCGGAATTATTGGAATCTTCTGACCAACCCATGTGGTAGGTCACACAATGAATGAACAGTCTCTTCTTACTTCTTTCCCTGCATGAAAACAAAATTAACTATCTATCTTGAACTTTTCTGTGGTCTTTTTTTTTTTTCCTTCATGATTTGAGTCGTCTTTCCTATTCTCGGTTTCAACAGAGACTTTTAAAATATTTTCAAAAGAATGGTATTCTTCATCCTTCATTTTACTTTTAGTTTTAAAAATAATGTGAAAAAGTGCAGGTACTTTTGATTATCAAAAATGTCTTAAATACTGGCCCTTCAGACACCAATAAATATGTAAAGTAGTTGCCATGTATATTAGCACCTTCATCCTGGAGGATTCAATCCTCCCTTGGACTGAGAAGTCCCATTAGAAGACTTAGCAGAGTGGTTCTCAGCTTTTTTAGACTGTGGGCACTCCTGTTAGATGTCAAGGAACCCAGGGGAAATGGCAGCTCTTAGCTTTTGCTTGTTTTTTGATTATGGAAAAATAATTCTGCTGTTGCAAACAACTCAAACCACAACAAGAATACTTTTGTCCCTATGGATTTCTCTTTAAAAATAGCTGGGTTTATCTTGTGAATCTGGTATTTGCGCACCTAACAGTGCTAATACTGAATGGCACTTCCCAACACCCTTAAAGGATTTCATGGCACCCTGGTTCCAAATCACTGCCTTAGACTTTGCAAAGAAAGCCTATCTGACAGTCTTGCAGCTGATGCAAACTGTAGTATTGGTCTCAGCTACAGTATTTCTTCATTCTGTGTGTGGAACAATTTTTCACATAACAGAGCATAACTTTCACACAACAAAGCATACCTTGTGCTGGTCCTTCGTCCACCTTCTTCTTGCCCTTTGAATATCTGATAACAGCATAGGAAAAACTGGAATAGCAGAACTAGGGCATTCACAAGCTAGAAAGTGTTTTTTAATATCCCTCCTCTCTACTGTTCCTGCCAGGGATCACAGAGCTAAACATGTAGGGTCCAGATAGAGTTAGTCTTTCTGTTTAAAAATTATTTTGAAGAGTCCTGTCAATGCAGGGGATTGGAAACAAGGTGTTATGGAGCATTAAGGCTTACAGTAGTTGCACTGAACTGGAGAAGCTGTTCTGAACCCAAGCACTGAAGGTGATGCTTAGGATTTGGTTTGACAATACAAATGCATCTAGGCCCTATGAGCCTTTTTTCTTCCTTCTGGAAAGGTTCATACAGTACTATTTTACTGACATTCTTACTTTATGGCAGGCTTTTCCTTACAGCTTTAAAATAAATTTGCACCTGGACTGGTTGATTTCTCTTGATAAATATATCAGATATTCTACTACATGTATGCCTTTAGTAGATAATATAAATAAATAAATACACTACAAACTTCAGCTGCTGAGATGAGAGAGAGAGATATTAAATATCAGTCACATTCTTGGAAGTTTTTTATATCACTTTGACTCTTCAGATAAGTAGTGCAGATCATTAAAGTGAATAGTGAATTTGACATTTCAGCTGGTTTGCAGTTATCAAAGCCGAAGGACTGCTGCATGCCACTTACCTTTGTTTGGATTATATGTATTTGCCATATAACACATTTCAAAGTGGGTGCTCTTGGGAGCACTTGCCCCCAGGAAAAGGTAAAAACCTCTTGTTATTCTGTGTTCTTGAATCCTCTGTGTTTTCATACAAGTTGCTAAACTGATCCTGGTCATTGGCAGGGATTTCTCAGATTGGACAAATTATGTGGTGGTAGAGGGGCAATTTATATGAAAAGTTATGGTGCCCCTCCAGTGGGATTTAGGTCCCATTGTGCAAAGAGTTTTGCAAACATTAATTAAAAGGCAGCCCCTGCTAAAAATGTTTGTGACCTGAGGCAATATGCAATAAGAGAGTACCAAACAGATAAGTCACTTTAAAAATTCTTAATTGCTATTGAAACTTGCATGAGGGTAAATATCTGTAGTGAACCATGGCATTGAAGGTGTGCTGATGATTAAAAGCTTTTGTCCCATTAAATCTCTCCACCTAGATGAAGTTGTTAGATATGTCTTATCAAGGTATCAGAGGTAAGGGAAAAAATTCATAAAACTACCATATTTCCTTGCTTCAAAGACAAGGGCAGTTCTTCCCCTAGTTGGCATGAGGGAGGTAGGGAGAAAACCCTCCTATTATATTCGAGTACCAGTCTGGGGCAGGCAGTGGGTTAGCCCTGGCTTTAGCCTCAGGCATGGGGCTGAAGTTGGAGCTGAGTTGCTGCCTGCTGATTAACTCATTTGACTGGGGAGGGGGCTTGAAGCTGGAGGAGCACAGAGGAGACTGTGAGAGGGGGGCAGGATGAGAGAGACCAGTCTGTGCATCCTGAGGAGTGTGTGGCAGCAAGCTCCTCTCAGATGCCTCTTCACCACTCCTTACCTTTTGCTCTAGGTTGGATGGAGCAGCACTGGACCTGGCCGGCTAGGAGCTGCTGCCACTTCTTCCCTAACCAGGCAGGGGCCAGGCAGGTATGGGGCTGTTGCTGCTGCCCTGGAGCTAGGGCAGAGCAACAGCAGAAGATAAGCAGTGGAGGATGGGGTGGGAGGCAGGCAAAGGCATAGGAGGTAAGCACAGGCATGGTGGGGAGCAGCATCAGGGCAAGCACGTGGCAGAAAGGATAGAGAGCAAGGGGAGCAGGCAGGGATGCAAGGGAGTGTTCTAGCCCTCCCTCCCCCCACTCCCAATGCTGCTTTTGCTGCCACAGAAGTGGGGGACAGATTTAAGCCACCCCTCCACTAATTAGATTTTATACGTGGGAAATGATATGGGCTTGTCATAAATTCAAAGTCATCTTGGATTTGAGTTAACTACTGTATTGTTTGTAAACAAGCAAAATCCTCTAAAAAAGTTATTGCATAACGGCCATAGCAGAAGCGCTCACAGTGCGGACCTGTCGGATTTTAATGAATCTGAATTCTGCTAATTATGTGTCATCAACAATCTCAGACAGGACATGAGGAGAAGAAGAAGATGACAGCATTTACCATCTGCTAAGTCTTTGGTACAGTGGTTCTCAACCTTTTTTAAACACAAGACACTCCTCAGAAAATGCCCATTTGTATTTTTCACTCTTTTTTGACTACAGAAAAATAGAGCACTTATGTTGCAAAGAATTCAGAAAGACCAGCTGGTCAGAGTGTTTTAAACATTACTGTTGAAATCGCTGGGTTCATCTTATGAATCATGTTTGAATGCCTAGCAGTGCTAGCATTGTGGTATCACAAAGGATCTCCAGGCATTCCAAGCAGCAGCCTAGTAGAGAATCACTTCTTTGGGGACTGACATATTGGCACCAACACAACATTTAGAGAATGAGCATGGATTAGGGGAAGAATTACCTAGTCTGATTAGACAACATTTTAAAGTATTCCTTATTAAGTTTGAAGAAATCTTCCAACAGAAATGGTGATGAAACCCAGATTTAATTATCGTACATAGTGTACATAATAAGATGGCTTGAAAGCAAATTGTTGATACCTTAATCATTTAAAAAATCATGAATCAAACCCAAAAATCTTGAGAGAGATTTTTATCAGTCTGTTTTATATGAGGATTTTTAAAACCTGCCTTTTGGTTTCTGAGGTTTCGGGTTCATTCTGTTTCACATTTGCAAGCTTTTCCCCACTAACCATTAACGCTGAAACATCTTTTAGAAAATGAAAGTTGTGATTCTCATGTAATTGCATGAATACAGGAAATGGGGCTTTGCAAGAAAACATAAAATATCATAAAGCGGCATTAGAAGTGATGCACACGTGATGACCTAATGGTCCTGACTCATATATAATTTATGTTTCTCTGTAGAAAGAAAGCCAGATCATTCAGAAGTTTATACAGTATGCAAATAAAATTACAGATAAATGGTTATTTGGGAACTCAGGGAAAGAAGGGTTCATGAAACAAGAGTGTAACTTAAGACAGGGAGGGGTTGTTAACTGGGGGGTGTGGTTCCTTCCCCCCCCCCCACACACACACTTGGCATCCAGCTGCTCGTCACCCCCGCCCCTGCTTGGCATCTGGCTGCTTGCCACCCTCCCTCCCCCCCTTAGAGGTACAGTTACTGAAAAGGGGGCTGGCAGGGGTACACTTATTTAAAAAAAAAAAAAAAAAGGTTGAAAACCCCAGATATTGCAGTGGACTAGGGCATTGATCACCAACTTAAACCTTGAAGCAGGAAATTTTGCTCGAAATAATCATTTTTATTGTGTTTGCATTTGACCTTTTATTAGGTTCCTCCCCTTCTCCCCGAATTTCCTGCTAAAGAGAAAATAACTAAAAAGGATTTGCATTATTATAAGTTATTAAAACATATTCTTTTGCAAACAGAGCCTGTAAACTATTAAATTCTGCACTTTTTTACTAAATGGGAGGATGCACTATTTCTGTAAGTAGTTGTGTAGCTAATCATATCTTTATTTAGGTTCAATTTTTTTAATTTTAGAAGATGGTAAAGAATCATTTTTTAAATTATATTTTACTTGTATTAAATTCTACTTGCATGGAAATTGGAATCCAGTTAAAATGCAGAAACCTGTTTTGGTCATGTTGAGGTGATGTTGTTGTCATGATGGTCCAGGAAATATGGGCATGGCACGAATTCTTGTGGGTAATATCTTTTATTGAACAAACTGCATGGTTGGGATAGACATTTGCAAGCTTTCAGGTATCACCCTTCCTCTGGCCCCTGGGAAAGAAGCAGTCATAGCAGAACTACGTAGCAGCACCAGGGGCTTAGTAGCCTATTGGATACTAAGAACCAGGGACTTAATATAGATAATGACTTCATGGTTCATTATAATCTACCTGGTGCTTGCTAACCTCTGTATTTCACAGGTTATAACAACCCTCTTAAACAATCTTGTACGTCCTTTATCAGGTTTGTACTGTATCTCTCCTGCCTGTCTGCTACATGATAATTTCTCTTATATCCTGTTTTTATTTACAGATGGAGTTGTAGACAAGCTTTTGTTACATCTGCTACTTGGCTCTGCTTGTCTGCTTCGCTTCCAGAGGTTTGAGGAAGGATACTGTGATACCTAAATTGTATTTGTGCAAACCATGTAGTTTGTCCAATAAAAGATATCTCCCACAAGAATTCTTGCCACTGAAATAGAAATTTGTTCATTATATAAAACTACCTTTAAATGTCCTTGATGTACAAAAAATAAACGTGTATTGTGATTTTATCTAGAAAACAGAGGAAGACGTAACTACCGATAGGATGATATATACTAGTTCTAAAAATGCTCTCACCCATTTTTTATTTCTAGACTAAAAAGGATAAACAATCTTCCCTCTATTTTCCACTCTTTCTTAACTTTTTAAGTAAAAATGTCAGTCACTGAATAAACTTTTCTGAAAAAAATATTTTCTGTGCTTGGAGGAGGAAGCTACTGCTCTTTTAAGTTTTTTATATTTCAACAATCTCTGGTTCTACATGCTTAGTCAGGGATCTTTTACCAGTGTCATAATTTGACTTAAAATATTGGCAATAAATATTTTTATTTTTTCTTCAAATAATTGTAGGAAATTATGATGCATGTAAACCTTTACATAGATTTTCAAAACTGCACACTTTAAATTGGTTGATTTTGAAAAAAGAAAACACATTCTTTTAAGAGTTGGTATCTTAAATTAAGCCCTAATTTGTGGTGGTCTTTTTTTTTTTTTAACAATTGTTTCTTGCATCCTGCAATAACTGGGTGCTCACGTCAGTTTCTATATTCTGAGCTTGGCAGACTCTAAGCATAGCATGGAGGGTACTGACCAGGGCAGTACTTAAGTCTTAGAACTGACTTGCAGTTTACCACATTTTTCAGTAATTTACACTAGTTTCAACAATTGTCCATTGTCTTATCCTTTTTTCATGGTGAAAAGCACTCACTGTAAGAGAGAACCCTTGAGACCTGAAGAAACAGGCAAATGATGGTATTAGATGGAAATGTAGTAATTGTTTTCAGAGTGCTACATGCTGTTGAGCTGGATGAACCCTAAAAGCTGCATACGTGAGTGCAGAACTGCATACACTTTTCTGTCTTCCTAGCTTGGTCTGTACAGTTCCAGAAGAAGCTGAAGTCTGGGAGCCTGATTCTTCTCTGATGCAAGCACATTACGTGCTGGTGTAAGAACATAAGAATGCCATGCTGGGTTAGACCAATTGTTGATCTAACCCCCTATCCTGTCTTAAACAGTGGCAAATGCTTAAGAGAGAGTATGTTAGCAGGGTATATTTAGAAAAGGGACGTACAAAATACAGCCTGCAGGCTGGATTCGGCCCACCAGAAGATTTTCATCCAGCCCACGAGCGCCCACCAATTAATTGTATCCCATCCAGCCCGTACACCTCACTCCCACCTCATGTGGGAGGACCCTAGCCCCAGCCACAGCATGCACAGCTTAGTGGGCAGCACTGCTGCTGCCACTGCTGCAGCCACTGGAGGACCTGCTTGTCTTCCCCAGCTTCCAGCAGCTCCTTCTCATGTCCTTGCTGCAGCACTTGTTCTGGGCAGCAGGTAGGAAAGCTGCAGCTGGCGGGGAGCGCAGAGTGTGGGGCTGGCGGGAGCATGGAGCCTGAGGCCTGCACCCAGTAGGGTGGTGGGAATGCACAGCTCAGGTGGGCAAGTTGGCATTATAATTCTTATCTGCAAATAATTTTTTTCTGAGGGATGGGAAAGGGGGTGTGGGTGTGTGTGTGTGTGTGTCTGTGTGTGAAAGGGACTTTTTTTAAAGCTTGACACATGCTGTTCCGCCAGAGTGGCTAATCTAAGGTTTTGCAACCCTAGCAATTTTTTATGTTGTTCTGATATTTTTAAATAATGACTGAAGTATAGTGTCGTAACAAATCTGAGACTTGTTTCACATATCATAAAAATGTAATTCATAACCATTCCTGAATTGGACAATACTGACAATACTGTGGCATTGTTATGCAAGCATTTGTTACCTTTGTATGTATTTGGTGATTTTTTTTTTTTTATTATTATTATTTTTTATTTATTTATTTTTTATCATTACTAAAACCATTATATTAAGTTTAAGAAATAAACTTGGATTATAGAACTAGACTATAGAATTAGATCTGTTGCTTTTCCTGGGCTATCCTGTAGTACACAGAAAGAATAAATGTATAACTGGATAAAAGGTTTTTTGGAAAATTAAGTGACTGTCTCTGTGCTTTATAGCTCTCTGTTTATGTTCTCTGTTATATACAAAAAGCATACCAAAGGAATATAAAGTTTATAAGCATCTTTCATTCTCACATTCCCCACCTTTTAAGTGCTTGAGTTTGCAACTTTTAATTTCACTTCTTCCCCTTGGGCTTTTCTGCTATCTTTTTCTCTGTTGTTGAAATCATTCTTCATGTCTCTTAGACTTTTAAGGCTGGTGTCAGTTAAACTCAGGCCTCTCTTTCAGGCTATATTTAAGTCTTATGGACTCACTCTACATAATCTCTCTAACACTTCTAGTCACATAACTAAAACCCTTTTAAAGTTCTTGACAGCTATTTCAATCATTACAACTTCCTTCTTTCTAACCTTTACAAATTATCTTGCCCTGCTGAGCTCATATCAATTCAGGATGCTTCTGTAAATACGGTTTTCTTAGTTCATCATTGGTCACGCTCCCCTCTTGTGCATCCTTTCACTAGTTCCTGTCTCTCACATAAGATATAGTATACTTGTATTCAGTTTACTGCCCTTCACAGTCTGGGATCTTTTTAGTTTTGTACAATACCTGGCCCAGTCCATTATTGGAACACTTACAAAAATATGTATAGAGCCTAAACAATTACAATATCAAGAGACTATCAGCTAAGAATGACTCTCTGTTTGGGAGACAGTGGCTCTTCCCTAAGAATGACAAGATTAAGAGAAAATGGTTTTTACTAATTTGACACCAGTAGGTCCTGCAATGCCTTATCCCCTTATATGAGGCCGGGGAGTAGAAGGATTGGTAAACGTTCTGGCATGCCTACCACATGAACTGGACCTAGGGGCCAAAGAAGGATTTAACCATAGACTTGAGGGCGAGCATGTATGGTTTTATTGGATTACTTGAACTGTAGCTCACATATGCTGTTGAGTGTGAAAATTACTAAGGCTTTAGGAATTGTGAACAAAATCTGCTTTTTCTGCTACAGGGTCCTTGAAGAATTCAACTATAAATCAGTGCCTATTGGTAATAGTCTCTGCAGAAGTAATCAGGAACTTCAAGGGCACATCTGCACGAGATGCTTAATGTCCATTGGACTAATTCTGCACATGTGTGCCTGGCAAAAAACATGCTAGTGCGCAGTACATTAGTCCAGTGGGCATTAAGCATCACACAAAAACATTCATCTGCACTAATGTGCATAGCGCCAATTATGACACATTAAGTTAGCACAGGTAGTAGCCTTAATACGCCATAATTATGGTGCTTTAATGATCGTATAGACACACCCCAACAGGCACAGAGTTTAGTGTCTAGGGCAATTGGAGTATGGAGTTATGTCCAAGACAGACTCTACCAAAACCCAGCTGGCTTGGAATCATGTAGAACTCAAACATTGAGTCTATGGGTAGATCTAGGTTTTTGAAAAGTGGGTTCAGATAATGTGGTGCTTCATGACATACTACAGCATGAATTTTTCTCCAGTTAAAAAGAAACTAGAAACTTTACTAATAGGTTAGGGGTTTTGGACTATATTACTCGGTTTAATAACTGATGCTACAAAAAACAAAACAAAAAAACCCACTTACCTTCTAGGAATGCCAGGGCAAAGAAAGAGTGGCGTGAGCCAGCATTGCGCCAGGTCTTCAAGCGGCTGTCAATCAAGCTGAGTGGCGGCCAGCTGGATGACGTCATATGGGGCTGCTGTCACGGGAGATTTAAAAACCTCAGTGGAAGCCAGGCAGGGGGGGAGCCTGCTGGCAAGATGCCGGGCACGCTTCTTAGACTCGGCAGCAACAGGCTTCATGACTCTGTCCCATGGCAAAGGGGCGAGGGCAGTGGCTTTATATAACTCGGCACTGAAGCCAGCATTTGAGGCCTCAGGGTCAGCATAGGGATCAGGGTGGTCAGGCTGATTGTCTAAGCTGATGTCTCATCCACAGCTGAGGAGGCAGATGTCCCTCAGGGCAATGCATGAGTCGGAACCCTGAGTTGGTGCAGCGGCACAAAGTTCTACATGGCTGGCGAGTGGATGGGGTGTAGGGGAGGCGGAGCCCCGAGAACAGCCATGGCAAACCCATGAGTATCCCGTCCTTGGGTCCAGGGGAAGGAACACCACTGAACCCCTCTTTTAAAATTCCATCAAGTCATGGCAGGAGAGTTGGGGATCCAGACCATGGAGTGGGAACACACAACGCTAGCTGGGGATGCCACAGAGGTTTAGGAGGGTGGTGAAGCACTGTAACAGGTTACCCAGAGAGGCTGTGAAATCTCCATCCTTGGAGGCTTTTAAGACCCAGTTAGACAAAGCTTTGTCTAGGATGATCTAGTTGGGTCTTGTGCTGTTCTGAGCAGGGGGTTGGACTATGACCTCCTGAGGTCCCTTCCAACCCTAATTTTTTATGATTCTATGACCCATCTCTGATTGGGTCTAATTATAAGTCTGGAAACCAGACTCTTTGTCCTTGTCTCGCTTGCACAGTTGTGTGCTCTGTGCAAAGAAAGCAGTAGGTCTCTCATTTATTTTAATATTGGATTCATTTTTTTTACATTGTTCCCAAGCTTATTCAAAATAGATTAAAAGCTAGCAACAGTGGAAGACGGTGGGTCAAGTATCTGGGATGAGAAACAGGCTGGCTAAGGGAGATGTGTTGAGATTAAAAAGAAAACAAAATTATGCGTATATGCTATGTGTCTTCTCTGCTTAAATTGTAAATTCTTTAAAGGATCTGGTTTTACAAAGGCTAGCACTTGTTGCCATTGGGCATTGCTACAGTGCAAATTATTAATACTTTCATTATAAAGTTTAGCGCCTTTCTGCTAGGTTATAAGATTTTACACTGTAAATTATGAATGGTTTCTAACTAGCAACAGGCAATGTTTATAGTATCACAGAAAGTTAGGGTTGGGAGGGACCTTGGGAGGTCATCTAGTCCAACCCCCTGTTCAAAGCAGGACCATCCCCAACTAGATCATCCCAGCAAACGATTGTTTATCCTCCTTTTCTCATCTTTTGGTTTTTTGGTTTTATCGCTGTTGATATCAAGAAGTATTGGTTATTCATTCCAACTCACAACATTTATCTCATGTTTTTCTTCCAATAGTAGCAAAAGGCTTTCTTGACACAGCACTATCACCCTTTCCACTTGATATGGACAATAATAAAACATTTGTATGTTCAATTTCTGTTTGTTCATAATAAATATTATCTTTTTTCTCCTGAATTGTTCTTTCTTCTTGATTTGAGCCTGATTTGACTGACTGATAGTTACCTAAGCTGTCCACTTCTGCAGAGATCTGAGCATAATAATGACTTGAGAATTGAGTTCTCAGCTCAACAACGTATTTCCCTGATGAAGGAAAGTATTGTGTATATTTACAATGATGGTTCCACATCTGGGCTCCTCTGTCAGAGAAAATCTGCTAAGTGCAAAAATCCAATGTGGGGTTAACAATCAGGGGAAAAAACTGCCTTTTTAAAGTAAAAAAAATGTTTATAATTGTGATTTTTAACATAACACCTGTTAAATATAATATTTATATTCATTTTAAAGGTCCAAAACTTTTTATTGGTAGCTCCAAGTAGCAAAACATTCATGATGGAATATAGTAAGAATTGCCTAGTTGAGGTATATTTTTACAATCTATCGAGTGAACTGGCATCTGGCAGTGGCGTAGCTGGGGTGTGAGGAATTTTATGCCCCGTTCTCAGAATCTCATGACCTGCTATGCACAGTTTGGGGAAAGGGGCATAAAATTCCTTACGCCTCAGTCGTGAGACTGCCTTAACATCTGACAGCAGCCTTTGCAGTGCTTCATTTTGAAATGCTTCCTGAAATGCCAGTGTGCACACTACTGCACTCCCCACCCTGTCCCATGGGGGAGTAGGCCAGGTGGCTAATGAGTGCTCTCCTGGCTCTCTTCAGACACTCTCAGGGTCTGAGAGGCATGCAGAGATTCCTCTTTCCGGTCCTGGAGAGCTATGTTGCTGCATGCCTTCACAGGCATTTTTAAGTGCTCTGTGTGTGTGTAGTGGGGGCTGGGGAAGGGTTGCATGTGTGCAAAGCACTCAAGTATGTCAAAGTGAAGCGGTCTAGAATTTGCAGTGATTCGAATGTACATCTGTTCATGGTCTAACATTGATTTAGCTGCACTTGTACCAGCAATGGTAGGATCCCAAACGTGGATCTAGCTCATTTGTTTTCTGTCATACCGTGTATACTTTGGTTCAGGTTTGGACAATATAATGTTATAAAATACCTGTGGCCAGTTGGTACCTTGCCTGTGGTAGGGCTTGCACTATTACAGCTACTGTCAGAGCTCCACTGGGTAGTAGCAGTGGTAGGGAAACTTTAAAAAAATAAACAAGGTGTAGATGCAGCTAGCCTTTCCTGCTCTGCAGTTGTGAATTGCCTTGAAATGTTGCTCTCTCTGTGTGTGATAAACTAGATGGATGCTGGTGCATTATGGTGACTTTTTGATCTAGTCAATGTAGGTAATCAGCAAGAAAACCTGCCTGAGATTTGAACTAGTTTTTTTTTTTTTTTTTACTGTGTTGTATCCAAATTCTGCCCTAAGATCCATGCTGTGAAATTTAGAAAGAGCAGAAATTGGCTGCTATTACTCAGTTGTGGCTGGCTCTGTATGACAGTTTCAAAAATGCAAACCATAAAATGTGTATATATGTCCTCACTAGAACCTGTAGATTTCCAAAACAGGAGAGATCACAAAGAAAAGTGGACATGTTGGGGCACTGGCTCAAATAGAAATTATGTGCCGCCACTGAAAAACTGTTGAACTGGATCGGAAAATTCATGTTCTGCGGGCTGCTGTAACTTATGTCCTCTCCAGTACTCAGCCAGCTGGCTGCCTGGTTTTTGCTGGTGCTGTCATCATCCCTCTGTAATGTGACTATTGCATCTGTCTCTCCCTCGCGTCATACCCCAGTGTCCTTTTGGCGACTCTGCTTAGATCATGATCTGTGTCCAAAATGTGCATGTTGTGCTTTTCTTTTTTCTTTATTTGTTCTTTGAATATGGATGTGTAAAAAAAAACAAAAACCCCTAAACAAACAAAAAACCCAAACCTGCAATGTTCGTGTGCTGTAATTGTGAATTTATTGTTAGCAGTGGTTACCTATGATCTTATGTTAATGGTGAGAAGTCTGCAATTTATGCAGTTCCTGCCACATGTTGAGTAGTGAGACCAGCTGCTATAATCATGGAGAATGACCTGTGTATGGGCATATGTTTGGGTTGGATTGTACTATAGATGGAAACTGTTCACTTCCCAACCGTGTTTGCTGTTGGACCTGCTTACTCACACTTCCATCAGGAAATAGAGCCGCTGTACTATACTTTTTCATTCCTTCTATATTTATATCTTCAAAAGGCATTCTTTTGGTTTTTAAATTTGGGGTGGGGTGGGAGGTGTGGGGAAGAATCTAAACCATTGTTTGCAAAGGATAAGTTTCATTGTGCTGACTGTAGGGCATTTTAGATGCATAACATGCAGCAGTAAAAACTTCAAGGCTTTGGAATCTGTGTTTTAAATAGACAAAGGATTTTGAATGATTAATGTAGTATTAAGAAAAGAAATATGTTATACCTTGATTGCAAAAGAATGCATTGCCTTTTAGATTCAATGTGGTTTATTTTCCTTTGAACAAACTAGAGAGGCGACAGCTATTGTTTAAAATAAAGCATAGCTGAAATCATTACTTCCTTTCAATTCCTCTGTTTTCTTCAAATGGTGAAGGGTGTTTGTTCATTAATAAGGGAGAGTGATAAGTCTCTGTTTATCAATGGCAAGAATGAGGCTTCTGAAAACTAGCTGCTTGTTCCTGTCATACTGAGAGCATTAATGGGCACCAGCTGGGCTGTAGCTATAGCAGCTACACCACTTCAGCTTCGCACAGCAAGAGCTGCTGTGGCAATGGTGCAGAAGTGCCTCCTGTGCAGATTTAGGAAGCATACACTTCAGTTGTTGTTCCCTGGGCAACAGAATAACTGCAGCCAGCTGGCTCTGCACCACCTGAGCTGATCAAAGAGCAAACCCTGTCAGGCACTGAAACTTCAGCTCCTTCAGCTTCAGTGTGAATATCTGCAGGCAGTGATGTAGGAAGCATTGTCAATTGGGTTTCAAGGTTAAACACAGGGGAATGAAATGAAATGACAGGGAAGACTAGACTGAGAGCTACCACTCTTATACATGTTAGATGTATGTGATTATTAAATAGGCAAAAGTAATTTAAAAATCTCAGTAATCAACAGATATAAAATATTTTCTTTTTAAGGATTTGAAACAAAAGAAATAGCTGTCTTCAGTGTAATTTCATGGAAAAAGGGAAGTGATGTTAGACAGTTTGTCATATATGTTTAGCAAAGAATGATGTCAGTTTTGGGGCCGGGGTTTTAATCTACAGTTGTGTAAAGTGACGTAATTAGAGGGGACTGAGAGGACAGAACTGGTCTGTATATTTAAATGCCTTAAGATCATGGTAGAAGTCAAGGCTGTAACTGATGTGCATGTCAGAGCATGCTTCTGTGGCAATGTGGATTTTATTCAGCAAGTGGCGCCAGAAGAATAAAAGGTGGATGATTGAACAGCTGTGAGTTGTAATGCTGGCTGATGAGTCCCTCCATAATTGTGATCTAAATCCAGTTGAGTCTCTTCCTCTTGTAATACCCTCTTGTATGCATATTTAAATTATTTCTAGGTCTTTCCTTTTCGATTGTACTACAGTGCCTACTGGCACCTCTTTCATTAAACCTTTTGTCAGAGTTTAAATTTTTAAAACACTATTTTAAATTTGGCTATTAATTAAAATGTACCCCAGACTAGAAATTGCTTCTTGAAAAAACCCTGGGTAAACTCTTTTTCATATGTCTTTCTCTTCATTTTTTAAATGAATACACTGCTTGTGACAGATGCTAGATTTAGTCCTGGAGAACAAATTCCTTTTGTTGGATTTAGAGCTGGCAAAGCATGAAAATTAGCTGTGCACATTTTCTTACATATGTCCCAGTATACAAATGAAACCTGAATATTCTCCATGTACAAACCCTGATCTGGACAGATAATCTTTCAGGGTAAGGGAATCATTGAGTCTTGTATACTCATTCAAACCTAGGCTTCTGTGCTGGGATTGGAAGCAAAATGTCAATGGCCAACAGTGTACCAAAGTTTTGTGGCATTTGTGGGGTTTGTTCGTAGTTCTGTTTTTGATAGTTTGTTATTTGACCCCCCCCCCCAAGTCCTTCTCATTTCAGTAGTACCTGAATTATGGGATTAGCCCCATAATTCCTGTATACTCTTTGTTTAGAGCCCATAAATTATCAAGTTCTAACTATTTTATTCCTGCTTCTAGCTGTTACTCTTCTCCCTTCTCTTCTCCCCTCTGCCCTCCCCCTGCCCCCAATAGACTTGGTGTGAGAGAAGACTGAAAGCGTGAATGAAACAGTTTGATAAAGTCACCTACAGCTCTAACATAGTAAATATAACCAGTATAGTTTTTTTGTCCTCAGTAATGTAAAAACAAATGTGACTCTAATTTAGTATAGTTATCATTTACACTGATATAGTAGACTACAACTTCCAGTAGTTCTGTTCTGATTTATTATGTTGGGCTCCCAAATATCAAATAAGTCTTCAATATTTTTAATTAAATTATATGCATTCTCCTTTTTAAAGGTGTTTATCGAGGAGGGTGAACTACTTTTTACATTTTTCCTCCACAAGGTCTACAAATACATAATGATACCTCATGAAAGCAAAGTACTTTTCTAGGATGTACTATGGGAGCAGGGGGTGGGGGGAGAAAACCCAAGGGATTACTACTGGCTGTTTTTACAGCCACTGATGTCCAGTTCGTACACCAAGAAATTGGACTGGGTTCATGTATTAGGGAAGACCAATTCCCTTAATGGTGAAATTACTGGGTGAAAGTCTATTTGGCCTTTGTTTTCCATGTTAGACCTCTTCTGGCCTTAAACTCTGTGAATCTATAAATATCCCATGGTACTTTTCACAACGGTGATAGTGACATACTGACCTGACCAAAAACATTGTGTCTGAAATTGGTAGTCTGCCTTGCTAAATTTACAGGCATTTCTTTTTCTGGCAAATCCTTTATGCTTGTACAGAGTTGTAAAGAAACATGTATGGCAGATGTGGCAAATTCCAATCAGTTTGGAGTTTCCTTGCAAGCACCCAAAAGGCTAACACTACTCTTACCCATCCCCACAGCCATCTGATTTTTGTTGGCCGTGTCAGAAAAAACTTACCTCAACCAGCAGCTCCATTAGCCCACTAGGTGCTAAGTACAGACATTCATTGGACAAATGACATTGATCAGGGGCAGGAGTGTTTAACCCCGTTCCCTGGCCCCAGACCCCAGCTAGGGTTTGCCTGTGGGCAGTTGCCCCCCTCCCCTTGCAGACTGGACTGCATCCCCAGCTGGGCCTGCTCCCCCTTCCTCTCCCCTTGCCTTGTCAGCCAGCCCTCACTGCTCCAACTAGGGAGCAGAGTGGCGGGCCAGCCCAGTCCAGGGCTGCAAAACATCCTGGGATGCTCGGGGACTGCGATTTAACCTGAACCTGGAAGGGGTCTGGGACAGAAGTTTCATAAACTGGTTTGATACAAATCAGTTGAATCTGATACTGCATTCAACCAGGTTTATCTTAAACCAGTTCCAGCCATTTTGAGACTGGTTTATGTGCACTGGGCTTCTGTTCTGCTACAGGTTTAAACCAGTTCCTGATCATTTAAGCCAGTTTGTGTCCTTTCTGTCCCTAGCCACAGTGGCTCTGGCAGTTGCAATGAAAAGCCTTGTGTGTTGGATGACCTACCTTCAGCGGACTGCATGTTTGATACCCCTGATATATGGCATCATGTATTCCAGACAGTGAATGGTAAAGTGAATTGATATTCCTCATGTATTTAATCTAATTATATAAAGCAGGACCTATACCAGAGCTTTGAGGTGAAGGTGATGTGTTCTTCTTTTGTCACCTTTTAGACTGAATTTCAGCCTTGGTTTCTTGTCAAAGGTGAATAACTTGGATGGGAGCAAATGCAGTTTAACCATCAGTACCCTACCAGATAACTATGTGGGGGAGGAAAAACAGGAGATTTCACCTGTTTACAACTCTCATTCTTGCAACTTCTTTTTCAGCCGCTTTTGCGTTGAAGCAGCTGGTGGTGGAAAGCTGAAAATTGGCATGGAAATAGCCCTCATTGAGAAGTGCTTTGAGTGCTCCAGTGAAAATTGGTATTGATTTGACCGAATCGTGACCCATTGAAAATTGCACGCTGTGCATGCAAGTACATTTTGCACTGAGTTTTCTCACTCCATTTCTAACATATGCAGTTAAAGAAGGCTAGGTTGTACGTGTGCACTTAGCTAACTTAGCTGTGTAGTGAAAAGTGTGCAGAATGAATGAATTAATGTAGGTCATGTAGGGTGAAGAGTGAACGAGGCAAATCTTCACCGAACATTCTCTCAGCACCTTCAAAGATAAGAGCATCATAGATTTTAGGATTCACAAAGAGACTCTCTTCTGCAAATTCCTCAAAGTGTGCAGGAGAGTGGCTCTTGAGTGTGCCTCATGAGAGAGTTGTCTGTTGTGTCCATTTAAAAGAAAAATGGCGCATGACTTCCAACTACATAATTCCCTAACAATATAAAAGTAACAAAGCTGGTTCAGCTTTAACCTTGCTTCATTCAGGGTCAAAGTAGGGCGATATAGCACTACAGCAGGCCTGAGGGCTACTTATGGAGTTTTGGTGAGCTGTCATGGGCACGTCAGTATTCCCCCCCCCTTTGCTCCTGCAACAGCTTACCAAAACTCTCTAAGTGGCCCTCTGGGCCAAAAAATTGCCCACCCCTGGGTTAGGGGAACCTAACCTTTGTTTCCCCACTTCTCCATGTGTTCACTTCCCTGCCCCAAGTCCTTGGCACATGGCTGGGTCAGGCAGGAGCTATGCCAGCTGTGCCCACATGGCCCAAGCCGGCCCATGGGAACACAGTGCAGCATCAGCTTGGCCTGGCCACGTGTGGGGACTTGGGGTGGACGAGGGAGGGAGAAGGGTGCCAGGAGCAGGTACCAGGGACTTCGAGACGGGCAGGAACTGTGCCAGCTGCTCTAGCTGTGCCCACATGGTGCAGCCTAAAACTGCATGGGAACACAGTGTGGCACCACATTAGTGTTCATGCCCCTACCAGGCCCTAGCCCAGCAGAGCCTAGAGAACCTGTGGCTCCTGGCCCTTTTCCCTGTGCACCTTCTCCCCCTCCCATGGGGAGAACCTTTCCTGAGATTCAGCTCACTGGGGCTGCACTGTCTGCTCTGCAAATGGCCGCAGGGTGGAGCTGTGTGCTGACAGCCTTGCTGGGCAGAAGCCTGGTCAGAAACTCAGCACCTTCTGCCTTGGAGCATGTGCTATGGGGCTGGGAAGAGGGACAGGGTGGGGAAGGGAGGGGAGTGGCTGCTGCTGCGGGTGGTTAGGGCCTGGGGAAGGGAGAAGGGGAGAGGTGCCAAAAGTCAGAGCAGCTGTGGGCCAAGTACAATTCTCCTTCAGAGGGGCAGCCATGGGCTGGATAGAATCATTTGGTGAGCCGGATTGGCTCCTGGGCTGTATTTTGTCCACCCCTGTACTGCAGGATGATACAGACATAGAAGTTACAGCATAACAGTTGATGTGTGCTCTGGAGCAGGAGCGCCCTCTCCTTTTTAAAATGAGTGGGACCTATATTTATCCACATCCTTGATGGTGAAATCAATAAAGTGGGGAGGGGTGGAGGCAGCCATGCTCCCCCTTGGCTTTATCCCTTCTTATCCTGCCTCTGCTAACACCAGTAAGGAAAAAAAAATCTTAGTTCAGACATGGTCTAGGAAGGCTTTGTGACTGGCTGGAGGAGAAATGTTGAGACAGCTTAAAGGACTAAGAATGGAAAATCTAGGGGTGTAGTGTACAGGACTGAGATAGTCCTGTACTGTAGGCTTGAATGATATGGGTATAGAATATTATTTGTAGAATGTATTATTCTACAAGAAATGTACAGTCTTATGATCTTTTGTCAATATATCCATTAAAAAATTAGCTGTAAGAACCTGGGCTTCTGTGTTGCTGAGGCTACTTTTTATATGGAGCCTCGTCTAATTCTGTTGCTGCTGATTATTTGCTTAAAAGACATTGTGGCCTACAATAGAGTTTTATCCCATCTCACATGATGGATTGACACTAATCAATCCCAGGCCTTTTTAGTTGTCTTACCAGACAGAGTACTGAGGGTCGGGGGATGGTGGGGAAGGGTTAAGCTCTTTTGTATAAAAGGGAAATTAAATCTTGGATTTAACTAGGCATATCTAAAATTACTTCTACAGGAGGCTATGATAATTCCATTTTGGTTTCAAATACCTGAATTAATAAAGTGACAGAGCCATAGATAAATACATAAGAAGTGTAAAGAGAGATTAATAATAGTCTGAATTAGTCCTTCTGCTCCAAAGACTTAAGAAATACCTAATTCCAGCCTTCCTTCAAAATTTTAAAAATAGAATTGTTAAGGGCAACAGGGAAGATACAGTTGCTGAGAAAAGGTAACAGTTTGAGCTGAAAACTAATTTATTATCTTCCATGAGTAGTTAAGATCTATGAGTTAGGTTTTTAAAGTGATCCTGTTTGAGGATTTTTTACGTTGATGCAAGCCAACAGTAGTATTTCCACCATTCCTCAGCCAATCCCAAATAAACTGAATCTTATATAAAATGGCATAGCATCTTGTACTTGAACATGTGAGACACTTTTCTGCTTTAGATCTTTCAACATATAATTGTGCCTTACAAAAACTTCTGTCCACCACAATGAAATTTCAGTTGATGGAGAAAAGCAATACTAGTCATCTCACTGGGTCACTTTAAAAAATGTTGATAAATACAGAATGGGTGTTTCTCATTTCCATTTTTGTAAACTTGGAAAAGTGGCTGCTAAGTAACTAAACTGCTCCCACCACTGTGAAAAAGGAGAAATGACTTCACAGCTAAAGGGACCCCCAGTAAGTTCTAAAATAGTATTTTAAGATATAACCTAATATAGAAAGCTTAGAGCAGCTCTTTAAGATGAAAATTGAATAGTTTTAAAAATTGCTGCTTAAAGTAAGTGCTTACAGAATAACAGCTATTGATAGAGGAAATCTACCCTGGCCAACTTACATTCAAGAGATAAGCCGCTCTTACATTTTGGGAGAGCAAATGGCATCTGATATACATCATATTATCAGAGCAGCTAAACAGCTTTTCAGAAGAAACATTGTATGCTAGGCCCCAAGGAATGACTAGCTAGGTCTGCAAGATGTAGAAGTCTGATATCTTTGTTTTCACCACTGGGCTGAATCTCCTGTGCCTAGAATATTGAGGTGCATTTCTAGCTTGGTCTTGACAGCATTTATAGTAGTAATAAGTTTCAAACTAAGGAAGAGTCAATGTCCCGTTCCTGCAGACACCTGGAAGTTGAAGTGAGTATTTTGGATAGTGGAAATGAACTTTATGGTAGCTGTGGATAAAATTCTCAAAAAATACTTAAGTCATTTAAGAATCAAGTCCTGTTGACTTTTGGTGCTTTTGATAATTTTTGCCCTGCTTCAAATTAGGTTGTTTGGGGGGTGTATATGGTGGGGTGTGGGTGTGGATGTGTGTGTGGTGAGGTGTGGGTAAGGGTGTGATGGGGTGTGGTTGGGGGTGGGTGTGCGATGAGATGTATGCGTGTGTATGTATGTG
>NW_017729028.1:401275-412697 GCF_001723915.1 Gavialis gangeticus | reverse complement strand
GGGGGGGTTAATAATTAGGATTTGTGGGAACCTAGAATTCATTATTCAGGAAATTCTGAGACTTAAAAGCAAAATTATTCTTCATTGAACACCTTCAAGAGCAAATTGGATACTTATCTTGCTGGGATCCTATGACCCGAGCTGACTTCCTGCCCTTTGTTCAGGGGGCTGGACTGGATGATCTTCTAAGGTCCCTTCCAGCCCTAATGTCTATGAAATCTATGAAATATAAAGAACTATTATGCTAAAGAAAGAACAGTCTTGCTACTGACCCTTTCAAGGATCCTGGACCTAACCTTGCTGCTAACCTACCACAATATGAAGTTTCTACTTTCTTACTCAAGACTGGCTCCTAGGCTTCCGTACTTTCTGGACACTGGGGGACATCCAGACAAGTGTGCGTGTGCAGCATGTAGTGCCACAGACCCATCTGCAGCACCACACATGCAGGTGTTCTCCATGCTGCTAATTTGCAGTGCCGGGGGAGGGGAGTGTTGACACTGGGAGATCCCAGTGTCAAAAAAGCCCACAGTGGAAAAAAAGTGGGGCAGTGCACATAGCAGCAGCGTGTGCTGCCCCAAACCAGAGCCTGGCTAGCTGGAACCATACTCCAGTTGCCTACAAAGCTCCGGATTGCCACTGCTGAAGCTCTGGGACCACCCCAGGGCCACAGGAAGGCATCGGGGGTCAGTCCAGGTGCTGGCCCCAGCCTTCCCACCCCGCACCAGAGCATGTGTGCATGGGTGTTCCCTAGGGACAAGTAGTAGCTGCACATATTGTGCCGCAGCTGTTTGTCCCCAAGGAAATGCAGGTGCCTGCACGTCAGGATCTGGCCTCTCTGTTTCCAGGAAGACCTGCTCTATTACAGAGTTGAACATTGCTCTGGAAAAACTATTTTTTTCTACATCCTTTCTTCCAAAAGTAAGGTGCATGTCTTTTGTTGAAGCACGTGGTATGTGGGAAAATATAGTAGTTCTTTGTGTATGTAATAGTGATATTTAAAGTTCATCAGGGGGTTCAAAACTTAAGTGGAGGTGTCAACCTGTAAGTTATATTTGCACCTTCCTTAGATTTGGCACCACAGAAATACTTAGCTTAAAATTTTTTCAGGGGGTTTGAGGTGTGAATCATAGCTGTGATGTTGGGAGCTAGTTGCTTCTGAACTTATTGTATAGGTAAACTCTTCAGGCTGCTTACACATTTGGATCACAGCCTCTGCTGGGCTTCCCTGCTACTGTCAGCATCTCCCCAAGGATGGGGAAGCTCTTGGAGTACAGTTTTTAATCTTGGTTTTTAAGGCAATAATAGGTTATATGAAACTACCTAGTTCAGCTTAGAAGAGCTGGTTGACTTACTACTGTAGTTTGAAGATGATTGAAGGAAAACATTTATTTCTTGTCAACTGTAACTTCTTTAGGCATGCACCATGCCTTTATATATTTATGTTTAGTGCCTAGCACATGCTGGATACTACTCTATTACTGGTAACACTAGATCATTCAGTAGATTAAAATATCTTTAAAAATGAAGAGTTTTCAAAAGTTCTCAAAATTCATTAAAGCAATAAATTGTGGTTGCATGCTGAGTCTGCTTTACTGCTGTGGTGTAGGTTTTATCATTAACATGCCTTTAAGCAAACTTGTTCATATGTATCTTGGGGCAAATATAAGAAGACTAAAGCTGCTAAACCTCCTCAGCATCTCAAACTTTCTGAAAGCAGAACCTGGTTGAAAATCAATTGCCATGTTTCTCCGCAGGTTCTGCAGGCCATAATCAGCCTCTGGAGAGTCAGTCTTCCATGTCCTCTTCTATACAGCTTGCTCCCTTAATGTTTTTCTGTGCAAGTGTTTGTAGAAGAGAGGAAACTTTGTGTGTATAGTGATCCTTTCAGTGTTACTTACCAGCGATGAGAGCACATATATTGAGTATCCAGGCATGGCATTCTTTCAGGAAATGCTGTCTTTATAGGACATACTGTAAATTCAATTCAGTTTAAGTGCTCATTATGCTTACATGATTCATATAACGCAAAATGCTTAGTTGTGGGGTGCACCAATTCACCTCTTGGGAAAAATGGCTGTAATATGCTGCTTTGTCTTTTTGATTTGATATCTGTATTTGTGAGGTGGAGGGATTGCCTTAAATGTTGTAGCATTGGGTGATGAGACAGCATTTGCAACAGAGACCCAGTTACATGGTTACAAATGACAGGGGACTTTTCAGTACATTTACTTTTCTAGAGATGTTGTTCATGTGATAGCAAGTTGAGGCATTTTTTTTTTCACATTCATAGTACGTACAGCTCACCAAATACAACTCACAAAATTCAAATAGCCATATATTATGAACTCTGCAACGTAAAATGCCAGTCAGGTCCCTCAGCCTTTCCTCAGGGAACTGATTGGCATTTTCTTCCATTGGTTTTCCTTAATTTCATCCATGTTTCACTTTAGTAGGTGGCTGCTTTTCCTGCCTCTCTCTCTCAGATTTAAGATGCATTATTTATTCTATTTTATTTTATATTAATTTTTTAATCTCTTCAGAATGCTTTATTCATATTTATTGTTAATGCCTAGACCAGTTTCTTTAACAGCATGGATGCTGGTTTCGTCAGTAGTTTAGAGGGGTAGATGACCAGGGCTCCCGCTTGGAGGGAGCGTAAGAATGGCAGCAGCAGCCTGGTTTGCTGCAATCGCTGCTGCAGCCACTTCAGCTCTCGCCATGAAGCCTACTGCCCAGGATGCAGACCCTGGTTGTTATGCTGCTGGGTTTCCTACAAATGTATCGCTGACATCACAGTCCAAGAAGGCCACTTTCTGACTTACCTCTTTTTTAAATCACTTTTCTAGCACGGATTCTCTGTTTTCCTTTCCACAGGCTGTCAAAGCCAACACAATTTCCTTAGTTCATAGCTTCTTAATCAGTCACCATTGACTAAAACCAGTTGAATGTACTAAGAATCAGTTATAAGAACTGCAAGAGAGAGCCATGATGTTAAGTAACTATACATGCATATCTTCACTGTTAGTTACCCATTGTTTTTTTACTTAGAATATTTTTTAATACGGAATCAAATTCACCCCCTTTCTCCCTGCTCCATGCTTTAGACACCATCTCTTTATTATTGGCATCCTTGTTACTACCCTGAAAGATGAGATTTTCTTTGCACAGTGATATCTTTGCACAATGCTATCTTGTACTGACCTGTTCTCCATCTTTTGTGCACCGTGGACCAGACTCTTAACAATTTGCACCAATATAAAATGCGTGTGCCATTCTAATCTAGTATCACTTGCATACACTTTGTACTGGTGCACATTGCTAAGCATGCTGAGAGACAGTTGAGAGATGGGCCCTGTGACTTCGTTTTTCTCCATGTCATTACTGGCTCGTGCATTAGAGATGCACCAATATTTTACTGTATCATTTTAAAAATGTAAATTTTACACACATTGTTTTAAACATATTCTGCTGCTTCTCTTTCTATTTTAATATCCTATATTTTAGGAAATTGTTCATTTGAATGCTGGAATTAGAGGTGGAGACACTTGAACTTATTTATTTAGAACACAAATCATTTTGGTAAACAGTCTTTCCTAGCAAAGGATGTACTGTATATGTGCCATAGACACAAAGTGGGTGTAACCCAGTAAATCCACAAAAAGGGATGTTAAAATTTGTAGCTAACGCTTGGGTGAAAACCAACCGCTGGCAAGGGGTCACTTTAATTTCTAACATCAGTGAGATGAACAAACTTTGAATATCTACTGTCAGGAGAACTGCATTTTCATCAGAGCTGATTTAGAGTTTTAAAACATAGAAAAGGGGGTTAAATGTGAACTAATGATGAGTTTTTCGTTCAGTTATGATTATTAACTTGAGGCCTGCACCTTTATCTATGTTCAGCATTCTTTGAGTACAGCTTAAAATAATATTTTAAATATTTTAAATAGCAGATGTGTACTGCTTATAAATGAGTGTAAATGTTGGTGCACTTTATACAAAATGCGTCTCCTATACAATGATCTGTTGACATTATCCTCTACTGCTTAGCTTCAGACAGTAAAGTCATGACATGTGCGGCTGTTTGGAGGATGCCGAAGGAATTGGAATCAGGCAGTCATGAATCCCCTGATGATTCATCAAGCAACACTCAAACCCTGGAGCTACTCTGTCACCTTGACAACACAGCCCATGGCAATATGGCCTGGTAGGATTCTGCATATTTTATACTCCTAGAAAAAGCCTAAAGAATAGACCGTTGCTGTTAGTTTTCTGCAGGTTTATATTGCAAAAGCTGGATTACACACTATAAACCCATTCTATCTTAAAAATGGTACAAATTGATTTTTTTTTTTTGTTTTGGTCCCAGATGTTTCATAGATTAAAAACATTTATTATAGTCCTGCAAACACATACGGTGTAACAGCCTGTGTACTGTTCTAGCACACTTTTTTCTCTTTTTATTGCACATAGGTAGCATATTTAATGGAATATATCAGTTTTAGTGCAAAATATAATTTGGATATAACACTTTGATCTTTGTTTTATTGTCTGTGTGCAGCCCTGTTTGGTGTAAACGTAAGTAATTTATGGTCATTAGGGATAAGAGTTGATTATATTACATTTAACTATTCTTTTCTATCAACCAAGAATTTATAATGAAGGATGGGATATTGCAGTGGGTATCATAGAGGCCTCTCCTTTTTATTATTTGATTAAGAGAAATGGAAATTTCTTCACAGTGTATTCATGAGTGCCTTGCTATGTGCATATCTATATAACATATTTCTACCTTCCCCTGCACCAGCACAGAAAACCAAATGGCAACACTTACCTGATAGCTCACAACATATATGCAGTATTAGTTGGCATCTGCTGTAACCACCTGGCCATTTTCTGTTTCTGTATTGGCAAGAAAAATACTAGACACAGGAAAACATTTTGCTTTGGTATTGGATGTGTTCATATATCAGACAGAGTGCTAAACACAGTGACAAGGTAAAGTCAGATGTGCCACTTCTGCCACCACTAAGGAATTCCAAAAATACCTTTCCTGAATTGGGAAGAGACATCATAAATCAAAGATGTTGCTGAGTCACCTGTACAGATGCTGAGTTTGTTCAGTGTAGCATCTTACATTTAAGTGTCCAGTGTCACTGTGTGAATGTTTTAGGAACAGAAAGGGATATTCTTGGTCACCAAATGCAATCCTTGTTATCACAGGGACCCATATCATATATGTCTGTTAATTAAAAGTAACATTCTTATAGGTGCCAATTTAAAGTGCACCAAAGAGAATAGCACTTGAAATCAACCTTTTCTTAAACTCTTCCCTTTTTTTTAGACATCTGGCTGAGGTAGGTTTTTTCCTCTTAACTGAAAGGTGAGAATCAACACAATAGTGGCAAGGTAGTTCATTTGGCTGATTTTTTTTCAATTGCAGCAGCACAGTTGAATATAAGGCTTAAGCATGCTTATTAAGGTAACCACTGACTTAGATTTCATTGCAGACTTTTCCTCTAAGCATCAGGAAGAGGAAAATACTCATTAGGTTATCTTGTTTTTTCTCCCTGTTAGGACAGGACTGGGTCTTCTATATGGCTGGAAGTGTATATCAGGAATACACTAGTGCAGTGTATTCCCCAGTGTCTGCATCTTTACTGTTAATGGGGTTTTTTCATTATATTTAGCTTCTTTCTTCATTTGTGTACTGCTACTTCTTGTTGATCATACTGAACAATTTATTCTTTGTTGTTGCATACTTTCAGTACTTAAACTCCAATATTATAAGTAAATTTAGTTTTTAATCTTTCTTTGTAAATCTCTCTTTCTTCAGGGCTTCAAGATTTTTATTGCTAGTCCATTAATTCCCTACAATTTGTTTAGCTCCTTCAGATATCGAGATAGCTAGAACTACATATAGGTGCCACTAGTAGAATCTCTCAGCTCCTTACATAATGTTCACACCATATTTCATTTTTCCTTCTGTCATAGTGGGTTCCTTTCAATTTTTCCTCTCCTATCACCTATCAGTTTGTTCAATAGTACTGCTTACAAGTACCTTTTATCACTTCAAACCCTATTATTGGTGCATTTTCCCACATTGCCACTTTTTGAACTTCATTTATTTTCCACACAAATGCTAACTTAAGTCTTCCTGTCATCATTCCCCATCTCTTCCAAATAATTTACAGAGGTGTGGCTTTGGCTAGTTTTTCCTGTGAATACTACCCATTTTAGAACTGTAAATTCTGTTATATCATGATAACTTCCTCCCAGGTTACCCATTACCTTCACATACTCAATTCATTCTTTTCTGACAAAATCCTAGATGGAGAATCCTTTAGTTAGTGCCTCAACTTATGGAACAGAAAGTCCTTCACCCATGTAAAGAACCTGTTCACCATTTGATGTTTGGCTCCATTGCTCTTCCAGCACTTATCCAGAAAACTGAAGTCCCCCATCAATACTATTGTCATGGATTCACCCCAAGGCAGAGCTACTTTTGGGGTTTCACCAAATGGCATGCATGTCTGCTTGCCCAAATTAAGTTTACACTTATGGTATTCGGTCTCTTAATTGTAGCTATTGGAAAGCTCTCAATTTTTTTGTTCTCATAACCATGTATGTTATAATATTTGATATAAATGTAATTTTTATATATCATTATATTTCAGCCAGGGTTGTTTTAGAAAGGCAATAATTAATTTGATGACTGTCACCTGTTAACACTTAGACAACAGTCAGTGGTTGAAAATTAGCATTTGACTTGCTTTGTGTATTGTTCCCCATTCAGAAGTGCTTAGAAAATCTGGCTAGACAGTGATAAACTTATATTTTAAAAAAGGGCAAGGGGTCTTACAATTGAGTATGAAGTGGTGGGGGGCAGACAGCTTCTGTGACTCTGGCTTCTGCCTGCCCTCCACCGCCCTACCACTCTGCCTCCACAGCCTCAAGCCCCTGTTGCCCCATCTGAAGCTGCGCTGAAGCCCTGCTCAGTGCCCCCAGGCTGCAATGGGACATAGTCTGCTGGTGCTGGAGCAATGGTAAGGGGGAGCTGCAGGGGTAGGCAGGGAGGGAGAGACTTTAGGGTGGGGAGGAAAACAGGAGGGAGGAGGGGTGTCCCAGCTGCCAGCAGAGGGTTTGGGGTTGAGAGTATGGTCAGGGGTAGGAAGGCAAGAAAGGTTTATTGACTTAACAAAAACATGACTATGCGTAGTATACTAAGACAGATAAAGACAGACGATAATAATTTGCATCGGCAACTTATCGGCAGTGCCCTCTGATGCTTGATGTACGACAAGTTTCTCTTTTCACAAAGCTCAGTGAAGTCAGATGTCCCCAATCAGCGCTGTCTGAGTGGTACCAGGAAGGACTCTGGTATTCAGTCTTTGGGCTCCTTGAGATCCATGGGCCCACCAATCCAGGTCAACAGCTAATTAATCCCTTTCACAGAGCTGTATCTTCCTTCTGAATGATTTCCAGATGTTTCAGCCAATTGTTGACTTCTGAACTGTGCTGATAACTTACAGCTACTCAGATTCTTTTTACTTCCATTGTCCTTAGACTGACTAATAGCAGTACAAGCCTTGCATTCCTTTGATAAGGTTAATTTTAACTATGCCACAGGGCCTTACTACTTCAAGGCTTTGCTAAATTTACTAGGCGTTACTTTATACAAGGCCTTACTACATCTTAAACTTTAATTAGGCTCTTAGCAACAATATTTACCTTAATATCTAAACAAATACAGAAAAACACTTGGTCTAATCTTCGTAGAGCCTTCGGCAAGCACCTTTATCACACAGACATAATTTTCAGCTGTCACAAGGGTGGGGACATGAGTATGTGGGGTGGCAGAAGAGATGTGGAGGAGGGAAGAGGGGATGGGGGAGGAGAGTGGGAGTCTGAGGCTGTGGGGGCCAGGCACAAAGGGGGGGTAAATGCGAGGGAAAAGGTGGCATGGGGCAAGCTGCCTGTTTTTTCCACTGCCTTCTCGCTGCCTGCCCCCTTGCTGCTTCGCCCCTGCCTCTCACTGCCTGCCCTACCACATGCTCCCCTACTATCTCCCTCACTATCACTCCTGTACTGTCTTCCCCATTACTGCCTCATCATGTCTCCCTCCGCTACCTGCAGCAGGGGGGCGAGAATTTGAGATGATCCTCCAATAATTAAATTATATACATGGAAAATTATAATACACGTTTACTTCAAGGCTTTGCTAAATTTACTAGGCATTACTTTATACAAGGTCTTACTACATCTTAAACTTTAATTAATCTTATTCAGGTAAATACAGTAATTTCTGGGGCTGGCAGAGACTCCTTCACTGCAGCTGCAGTGTGCAGTATAAGGGCAGCGGACCTGAGGCTTGCGGAGACAGGGAGCGATCTTGGCACAAACTCAGTTTGTTCCTTGGGGTAGTGGCAATGCAGTGGGGAGAAACTCAGGGCTCCGAGGCTACCTTATGGATGGGTTTGTGACAAGCGTCTTAACTTCTGGATAATTTTGTAATTTCCTTGAAGACTGCCTAATCTACCTCTACTTCCTAACTTGGTAAATCCCCACCATTATATCATCTTTTATCTTCACCCAAATATGCTCAGTTCTGCTATGTTCTTCCTCCTGAACAAGGCAAAAAAGGGTGTACATTTTTGACAGATTACTTTTATCAACAAACAAACAAAATTAAAAAATGACTTTTCTCAACAAACCAAGTAGATGAACAGGAAGCAAGCCTGTAACATAAAAGTAATCCCTTTTCCATAGCCCCTTTTTTGACCATATCTCTATTTAAAATAACAGCTATTTAGGATATTTTTCACTTTCCCTATTACATGTATAATTAGGCAGGCCCTACGAGGAGAGGCTACGGGACCTGAACCTGTTCAGCCTCCACAAGAGAAGGCTGAGGGGGGATCTAGTGGCCTGTTACAAACTAGTCAGGGGGGACCAGCAGGCATTGGGGGAGTCCCTGTTCCCCCGAGCACTACCAGGAGTGACTAGAAATAACGGTCACAGGCTGGCAGAGGATAAATTCAGATTAGACATCAGGAGTCGCTACTTCACTGTCAGGGCAGCTAGGATCTGGGACCAACTTCCAAGTGAAGTGGTGCTGGCTCCTACCCTGGGGGTCTTTAAGACAGGGCTAGACAGTCACCTTGCTTGGATCGTTTGACCCCAGTACTTTTTTTTTTAATTCCCATGGCAGTGGGTCGGACTTGATGATCTGCTCAGGTCCCTTCCGACCCTACTAATTATGAAACTATGTTTCAGCATGCTTTTGTTTAGTAATCTAAAAAATGTAAGTTAAATTATTAGAATATGGATAGTTCTGCAAATGTAACGTCTTCCTACTTCATAAAAGTTCTTGGTATGGGTGCAGGTATTAAAATTTCTTTACTGACTAAAGAAGCTTTTCTAGATAAATAATTATTTAATTTTGCATTTATAAAAACATTCAATTGTAACATGAAAAATAAATGCTGTCTGCCCCCTAACCAAATCTGTATTTTCTGTATTTTAATTAAAGATGGTCTCTTTTTTAGAGACTTCTCTTTACATTGCACACATATCCCTTTTAAATGGGAAAAAATGATCTTCACATTACTGTTTCTGCTAGAGATGGTTGGTTGCTTCCTCCTTATGCTTGCACTTGAAGTTGGTAGGCAAGTCAGTAAACCAGTAGTGACATACTTAATGAGAATTAGGTATCTGCAACATTTATTTTCCCCCCACTTCAGCTTTTCTGAGGCAGCCATGTGTCTGCCAAATTGGTGGTGGCAGGATTAACCCCCATGCTTGAGTAACAGTGGCAGGTTTAGTTCTTTTCAGTGAAAATACCTTCTGTTTCTTTCCTTGGCTTCCCTTTATCCTTTTAATTAGGAGGGATCAGAGCCACCAAAACTTTAATTCATACAGAGAAATTTGATTGAAAAAGACAAGCATTTGATGCCTACTCAGAATGCACCAACCAATGAAGCTCATGGGAAAACGGGATTTGAGCCAATTGCAACAAATTATGCTAATAACGAGAACTGGGGACAACAAACGTGCAGGTGCAAGAAAAGCCATTGGTCAGTAAAGTAGGTCACTCTTAATGACTAAAAATTAAGCCAGTATGGTATTCAAAGAGATGGTTTCTTATTAATCCTCATGTAACTTTTCAGTGTGGGCCTTTTAATAATGAAAGAGGAGTTTAAGGTATCAGGTTTTTTATGAAAATATTGTTGTACCTGATAATTACTAGTGCTGTTTACAGTTGTGCTATTCTTGGGCTATGATCTCATGAGCGCCGCGAGAAATAGCTGTTCTACAAAGATAAATTCATATGACACACTGATTGAAATTGAAGATTGCTGTACCTTCTGACTATCTCAGGCTGTGATCTTGTCAGATCTTTCCACCCTTAGTCATGCCATCCTTAAATTATAGGTAGAATAAATTAAATTCTGTACGGTGCTCTCTGGTTGGCTACATGTGTTGACAGTGTAGTAACAAGAATTTTTCTGACCTGGGTACTTAAATTTACAATCAAAATCTCCCTCTTTCCCCTGCCCCATCTTTCTGCCATTTTATTTCATTATCGTGTTTCCACCTGCGTCCTTTTTCAGTTGTTCGTTCTGTTTCTGTACTTACATTTGGGATATTACTAAATCCTGTAATGTCTTGTACTAAAGAGTCTGTAATATCCATCTTTTTCTTTCCACCCAATGCCTCTGCAAAGACAATATTCCCTCACTTGATTTTGGCAACATCATATCTTCCATTACCGAATTCTTTGCTGTCTTTCTTGTGCTTTTTTTTTTTAACATAGTTTAAAATACTGTTTCTCCTTCAAAGAGTTGCAGCAGGCTAAGCACATTCCTGCATTCATTTTTCTCTACATCTCCTCATGTTTCTTCCTTCCTTCGTTTTTATCTTCTCTTCCCTTTGATGGCTTCTCCTCTTAGTTTTCTGTATACTTTTACACTGCTCTGTCATACTAGCTGGCTAGCACCACGTTCAAAAGGGATCTGGGGGTCATAATTTACAATAAAATGAATATGAGTCACCAGTGTGATGCCACAGTTAGCACAGCAAACAATACGCTGGCATGCATCAGCCAGTGCATCTTAATCAAAACTAGGGAAGTTATTCTCCTGCTGTACTCAGCATTGGTGAGGCTGCAGCTGGAGTACTGCATCCAGTTCTGGGCGCCGCACTTGAAGAACAGTGTGATGAAGGATGTGAGAGAGTCCAGAGAAGAGCCACTCATATGATTAGAGGCCTGAAGAGCAAGCCATACGAGGAGAGGCTGACAGATATGGGACTGCTCAGCCTAGAAAAGAGAAGATTTTTGGGGGGATTTGGTGGCAGCTTACAAGTATATCAGGGGAGACCATCAGGGGCTAGGTGAACAACTATTCACCAAAGCACC
>NW_017729028.1:399031-401264 GCF_001723915.1 Gavialis gangeticus | reverse complement strand
GACTCTGGAATAGACTCCCAGTGTGGGTGGTGCAGGCACCTAACCTGGATATCTTCAAAAGGAGACTGGAAGCGCACCTTGCTGGGGTTATTTGACCCCAGCAGCCTTTCCTGCCCACAGCAGGAGGGTTGGACCCAGTGATCTCATGAGGTCCCTTCCAGCCCTAACCTGTGAATCTGTCACATGTGCCACTAATTAAAGAATTAATTCCTTTTATTGGTGAGTAACTGTTACATTTAGAACAAATGGAAACTGACATGTATTTTAACATTAACCATGATGCTAAAAATAAACCCACACATGCAGGTTCTGCATGTATGCAGGGGTTATTCAGTTGAAGAGTCATTGGTGTAATTTGAACCCTTTCTACTTTTTATGAATGACCAAAGATAATACCATCATGCTAATATTTATTATTTATGTCCCAGCCCCCTCAGTTTCTTCACCACCATACAAAACTTCAGAACTATTATGACACATGGATTAGAGAAGCTGATTCACTGCGGACAGATTCAAAGAACGGTCAGCACTTAAAATAATTTTCACATCTGTTTCATTTCGCATAATTATATTGTCTATCACCTGTCTCTAATTGCACAAAATGTACAAGACTAATAGAGAAGAATTTTTCTGAAAACTTGCCATATAGCAAGGGTTCTTCTTTTAGAGTATGGCTTCCATCCCTTTTCCATATAACACTGCTGTTCCTGTGTAAGACTTGTTTGCTTACCACTGCTTTGTGATTTACTAAAGGATACAGTTTCCTACTCTTGAATCCTTAATAGGATGTTTATTATTAAGTAACCATTCCTATGGGACCATTAACTCGTCTTTTTTACATGTTCCATCATGTCCCCTAGCTGTCTTATTTTCTACTTTTGTCATTTCCTGAAAAATATCCAGAACTGAGTACATATGGGTAAAACCTGGTTAGTCACTGATTCATTCTTTCTCATGAATGTTCCCTGATATTTTTAGTAATTTTAAGTGGACTAAATCATTTGTGTATTACTGTATTAAAAACCTTGATCGACTAATTGCCATCAGTTATGTACATAGAGATATAGGGGTTTCAGTGGGAAGTAACTTTGATGTATTAGCTGGCTAGCAAAGAAGACCATTATTTTTGTTAATGGGACTCTTAATAGGTCTTTAACTTTCACTTAAATTCATGTCCACCAATGTCTCTTTGCACTCCAGCAATATCCTTAATACATTATCCTGTATTTAAGATACTAGAATTAATGTCAAGAGCTTGATTCAGCAAGCATATGCTGTTTAAAGCTCTCTAAGTGCTTTTAAAGTGATCCAAACAGTGAGAATAGCCAAAGTGTTTTAGAAATGGTAGAAATGCTTCAGAATTGATTTTCAAAAAATAAGGAACATCTCTGACGTGCTTCATGAAAAGTCTGCCACTCCAGGTCCTCCAGAATCCTAGTGTTTCACATATTCCCACATGAGGCAGCAGGAACAGTAGGGGCAAAAGAGAGATTCTTGACATGCCTCTCAGCCTCTGGAGGTTTCTGAAGTACACAAGAGAGAGTTCATTGGCAGCTGGATTTCCCCCTCCCCCATTAACTACTACCATAGGAGGAAACAAAGGAGGAGCAGACCAGTGTAGGATACCTGAGGACTGAGCAACCCCTATCTGTCCCCCTGCTGGAGAGTCCTGCAGCATATAACGCTTCAAAATTGCTGCAGTGATTTGGCAGTGGTGGTGCTGGATGAGGAGTGGGAGGGGAGGAGGGGGGCAGAGGGTGCACACCTGTTCAGCACTGAATTTAAAGTGCTCTCAAATGGAGTAAAATTTGGAGCACTTCAAATGCATGTCTGTCCATGCTGTTAACTTTTAACTTTTTAAGTAAGTGAATAGTGTAATTAATTTCATATGCTTAAAGGCATGTATTTTGCTGAAATGGGTCCTCAGTACACTGTCTAGATTTCCATGCCTCTTATATTTTAAGTTTGTAAACCATAATGTGGGAGGGAATTGGGGAAAAAAATGCTACTCAGCGGGTGTGTACACGACACACTAACTGCCTAATAACACTGTGCAGTAGTGTGCCGAGAAAAACTCATGCTAATACACTACTGCACAGTAGTATTAACCTACTGTGCAGTTAGCATCTATATAAACCCGTGCACCAGTGCTACTGCAAGTACTAAACTTAATTTGCAGCAACTATGGTGCATTAATGAACATGTACACGCACCCATCAAGTAAAAAAAAAAA
>NW_017729028.1:385128-398939 GCF_001723915.1 Gavialis gangeticus | reverse complement strand
AGTAAAAAAAAAAAAAAAAATGCAAGAGTTCTGAGGGCTTATTTCACCATGGATCTTTTTCCCCCAAATATGCAAGCAAAGATATATTTTGTCCTCTGAACATTTACATTAATTTAATGACTTGCCTGTCATTGAAAATAAATTGAAAAGCTGTTTGTTTCAATAGTTGTTCAGAGATTTTTTTTCTGTCTTGTTCAGGAGCCACTTTAGACTTTGTCAGCACTTGAAAAAATAGAACTTTTTATACTTT
Organism: Gavialis gangeticus; assembly: GCF_001723915.1. Lineage (NCBI taxonomy): Eukaryota > Metazoa > Chordata > Crocodylia > Gavialidae > Gavialis > Gavialis gangeticus. Next base: position 398,689 of record NW_017729028.1, on the reverse strand, counting down.
CTGTTGGTGCTGTTGTGTGAACAGATCTTGGCTGTTTTTTACCACTCAGATGCAACTTATTCTCAAAAAGTGTTTTTACTATATAGGTTCAAGTAACTGGGATATGCTGGGCTATGCTGCTAAAAGCACTTTTATGTCTGTATAACTGTTCACTTGGAATTTGTTGGTGTAGAAGTGCCAGAAAAATCACATCTCTAACACACATTGCTATACCAGCAATAATTTACAAGTTATCCTAAGGAACTAATAACTTCAAATGTTTTTTAAGTAGCAACGAACTGCTCACATACAACAGTTGTATGATAAATTAAATATTGTAGAATTAAATCAAACAGTTGTAGTACTGTATTTATTATGTAATGCCACATAAGCTTAACAAACCTGTTGTAAGAACCATTGATAGATATATGAATTCCATTGTTAAAGATCAGGGTCAGAGAGGCTCAAGTGCAGTAATGTTGAATATTTTTATATTCTTCTCATTTAGTAAGACTATTAAAATAATCTTTTTAAGTAGCATTCTCCAATACCACATTTTAATGCTAAAACTTTGCAACTATCATTGTTACAAATAATCTGTAAAGGGGCCTGCTAAAAAAATTTTAGAATATATTTTTTTCAATTTCTTATTTACATCTGGCAGTACTTACTGTAATTGCTTCAGTTTTATTGATTATCAGCTGCACTTCCTGTCTTATGCAGTGGCTTAATATCTTTATGCTTCATGCATACTATTTCTTAGGTCTGGCAATAGGATCTCCAAACAGTGACAAAGCCGATGTGAAACTAGACCGATAGGTATCTGCCTCCAGTCCTACCTACAAAGGAGGAAAGAAGAGATTCAAAAGCATTTTGGGCCCAGCCTCAGATGGTGGTGCTGCTTTTGTGTCCTGCCTATCACAGAACCTCAAAATGTCAACAGAAGCATGTAGAAAATTATCCGGGCCAGTCCACTGTGTACTCCTGCAAATATTAATAATGGTTTCAGAGGCAATATTATTATGAAGAAAAAAAATTCTGCTTTCACAGGGTGAGGAGAAAGACCAGCCAGCATTATACCTTATAACCTTGTGGAAGCTACCTGTGCTGTAAGCCTAGAAGCCCAGGGTTCTAGTCTCAGCTCTTCCACCGATAATGTCAGCATTTTTGGCTAGGGACAGATATTCAAAAAGCCTGAGTCTGAATTGATTCAGTCTTTTCCAGGTTAGTCTAATCTGTAAAGCTTTGAACCAGTTTGGAGCTGGATAGACATTCCCTTTTCATTCCAGAAATGCTAGCACATGTCTGCAGTGGCTCAGGCTAAAAGCCAGGGAGTGCTGAGCTGAGCGCATGTGTGGCCAGACCCAGGCAGGACGCTGTGATTAGGAAGGGGTGTAAACCTCGACCCTGTCTGCACCATCCCTGGCTTTTCCCCGCAGTCTGCTCAAAGGGCAAGATTGTTGCCAGACACTGCATCTGTTGATACTGAGCCTTCAATCTCCATCTCCCTGCTTTTTCAGACTGTCCACAAACCAGGTCATTTCTAACACCTTTTTCTGTCCCCTCTTGAAGACTGACAGATTGCAATCAGCAGGTTGCTTGGCAGAACAAAGTTTATCGGCCTATCAGGCCCAACAAACAAAAACACGTCTTTCATTAGTTTCAAGCTCTTCTCATCTGCAGGGTGCATTTGCATTTGCAAGCCACTAGCTGTCTGCCTTTATCCCAGTGAAATTGGAGACCCACACAGACACCTCTCAGCATTAGGTAGCATGGGACGGGCATGGCCAGGTGCCAGGGCCCTGAGCTGGGGTCCCTGCCATGGGAGAGGGGTGAGAGTGGATATCCCTGCTTGAGCAGCCAGCAGAGAGCAGGAGGAGGGGATGAGCAGGGGGAAGCCTGGCAGCTCCTGCAGTTCCTCATCCAGCCAGAGCAGTGATAGTGCTCTGGCTAGGAAGGAGAGGGAGGGGGCCAGCCTTGCTGTGGAGCAGAGAGCCCCACCCAGGGCTGCAAAGCCTGTGGGACTCTGGTATAAGTTAAACAAGGAAGGGGTCTGGGACAGACGTATAAACCGGTTTGACCCGAATCCATTAAGTCTGATACTACATTCAACCAGGTTTATCTCAAACCAGTTTCAGCCATTTTCAAACTGGTTTACATGCACTAAGCATCTGTTCTGTTACAGGTTTAAACAAGTTTCTGATCACTTAAACCGGTTTATGTGTAATGTCTTTGTTTAACAATCCTTGTACATAAAGGTTTCTGACTTTGTTTGCTGGTGGTAAGTTACTTACCAGTTTCATAGGTAGGATAGCTGGACACCAGCATAAAGCCACTGTAGCAGAATTGAGAATGACATTGATATTGAGGAACTAAGTCTCATCCACTTTGTAACAAAGTCTTTCAGAAGAAACAAGTCAAACTGGATGTTATATTCTATACTAACAGCATTGTCCTGTGCCACCCTGTGTGGAGTAAATCACATATTTGAGATTTATGACTCTGCTACTGTTTTCCATGCCAAGATATCTGGTTTTTAGCTCAGGTGGTAGAAATTTGTGCTTTCACATTTAAGAGTTTATGCTCTGGATATGTCCCAAATGCTGTGCCATCTAACCTATACTATAAGCTTCCCCTTCTGAGCCAGGAACAGAGACCAAGTATATCCACATAGGCAAATCTAGGATTTGTCAAAGCAAGATGTATAACTCTGTCCCTCAGACCGCAGGGCAGGGTGTGTGGGCAAGGTGCACTTGGAACCCCCGGCTGGTGGGGACACCGGGGAGCTGGGCAGAGAGCAGGCACAGAAAGGAGAGATCTGTCCTGTGCTGCTGCCACTGTCCCCAGCCTACCTGGGTGTGGGGAGAACCCCAGAGCTGCTCCTCTCACCTCATGGGATCTGTTGGGCAGGGAGTGGCTGTGCAGGCTGTCAGGCTTGGCAGGGGCCAGTCATGGCAAGAGGCAGGTTTCTTTTTTCTGTAGCTGTTACCTGGTCGGCAGGGATCAGGGTGGAGGGAGGAGGAGCAGGCACAGGATGAGGAAACCTGCCTACTACTTCCACTACCTGCGACTGATCTAGGCATGCTGCCTAGCTGTGCCCCACAGCTAGTGGCTGGCATGGGGTAGGAGCAGCTCCTGGCCCTCCTGTCCTCTCCCATGCCAGGTCATCTGGGGACACCATCAATGGCATCTGGGTCCCCACCTTTTCTATCATAGAATCAAAGGCCTGTAAGGGACCTGTAAGATCATCAAGTCCAGTCCTCTGTCATAGGCAGGAGGTTATTGGGCTCAAATGAGCTCAATGAAGTGCTTGTCGAGCCTCTTCCTGAACACCTCCAAAGATGGTGACTGCACCACCTCTGCTGGGAACATTTCCCAGATTCTAGATACCCTTACAGAAAAGAAGTTTTTCCTAATGTCCAACTTAAATTTTTCCTCAATTAGCTTGTGCCCGTTGGTTCTCATTCTCCCTTGAGGTGCCTTTCTAAAGAGTTGTTCCCCTAGATCTTGGTGTTCACCCTAGACATACTTGTAGACAGCTATCAAGTCACCTTTTGGTCTTCTCTTGCTCAGACTGAAAAAACCCAGTTCCCGGAGCCTCTCCTCATAGGGCCTATCCTTCAGGCCCCTAATCATACAGGTGGCCCTTCTCCGTACCCTTCCGAGCTTATCCACATCCTTCCTGAAATGTGGTGCCCAAAACTGGACACAGTACTCCAGCTGTGGCATCACCAATGCTGAATAGAGGGGGTGGAGCACCTCTCTGTATCTGTTCGCAACACATTGGCTGATACACACCAGAGTTCTATTTGCTCTGCTGGTGACTTCATCACACTGTTGGCTCATATTCATCTTCTGGTCAATTGTCACCCCCAGGTCCCTTTCAGATGCAGTGCCAGCCAGTGGACCACCACCCATCATTTAGTTGTGGTGAAGGTTCTTCCCTATTGAACCTCATTTTGTTGCGTTCAGCCCCTAGGATCAGTCTGTTGAGGTCATCCTGCAGCCTTACGCTATTCTCAGATGTGCCCACATTTCCCCGCAGCTTGGCGTCATCGGCAAACTTAATCATTGTGCTTTCCACCCCCTCATCCAAGTCATTGATAAAGATGTTAAAGAGCATGGGCCCAAGTACTGATCCAAGGGGGACACCATTGGAGATGGCTCTCCAGGATGAGGCCATCCCATTGATTACAGCTCTCTGGGATTGGCCTCTGAGCCAATTGCCATCCCACTTCACTGTAGACTGGTCTAGGCCAGTACCCTCCAGCTTAATTGAAAGAATCTCATGCGAGATGGTATCAAAGGCCATGCTGAAGTCTAGGTAAATGATGTCAACCTCATGTCACTTGTCCAGCTAGCTAATTACCTGGTCATAAAAGGTCATAAAAGGGTACCACCAGGTTGTTAGGCATGACCTATCCTCGACAAAGCTGTGCCAGTCTGCTGCCTCCCAGGAGCCAGGATCCAAGATGTAATGGCGAGGATCCCAAAGCTGATCCATCCTTTGGACCAATAGCCCTGCTCCTTGTACACATGGGCACCAATGACATGGCAAGAAACAACCCCAGGAGAATCATGAGCGATTTCAGATCCCCAGGGGTGAAGCTCAAGGAACCAGGAGCACAAGTTGTCTTCTCCTCAATCCTTCCAGTTAGAGCAACCGATGTATGTTGTGGCTTTGAGCCTGATGTGACCAATTTCCATGTGCCATCGGTTGGGGCACCTCTCATGCCCAGTCTTCTGCCTGGTCTCTGTGGCATCCTTCTCCAGGTATAGGGCCTGGCACTAAGCATCAATCTTTGCCTTATGTTCCCTGATGGTTCACAATTTGCTCACCTTCTCCTAGAGCTCCCTTACCTGGCCCTTCAAAGTCTCCATCAGCGAGCACATCCCACAAGTGGGAGTGCTTGAACCCCAGATCCCAGCCTCCAGCAGTTGTGCCAGGCAGCCTCCACAGCCTGGAGACAAGGGTTCTGTGTGCGTGGAGGCCGGGACCATAGGCTCCATCTGGATAAAGACCTCCAAGGTACCAAGTGGGGGTGGTCCATCCAGATTAGGGAGCCTAGGGGTGCTGCACGTGCCCATCACTATGTTGCAGGGAGGACCCTGTTCACTTGGCTCCTTAGGTGTTGGTTTGAGTAGGAGACCAGGTGGGTGTAATTACCCCCACGTGGTCCTCACCAGCAGTTGTTGCTGTTGCTGCAGCCTGGTAGACAGACTTAAGTAGTTGCCTGCAAGGGGATCCCCTGGGTACCCAGCTTCCTAAGGAGCCGGGGGTCTCCCTGGGTCTCCAATTCCCTCCCTGGAGGGGGGAGGGCTGGTTCCGTTTCCCCTCTACCTGAGATCCAGCATCAGAGGTCTGTCTCTCTGCATGTGGGGATTTTGATTGCCTGGGGGCGCAACAGGCACAGGGTGTAGTGTGCATCTCTGCTGGGGGAGCAATCTGGGGCTGAGACCGCCCGCTGGTGGCCCCTCCATGCACACTTCTGTGCACACTCCCGTGCTAACTCATGCACTAGGCCTAGAGTGTGTCTGTTTGCATGCTCTATTTACACGGCTCCAGTCGCACAACTCCCTGGGGGCTGGGCTGAGAGCCGAGGGGGTGAGGGATGGTGGGGTGGGGATGAATGGAGACCCTCCTTGGCTCTGCTCAGCTGCCCCCACTAGCTACTGCTGCTCACCATGGGTCCTACTTACCTTGTGTCTCTGTGCTGGGGGTCAGGTAGGGCTCTGCCAGAGGGGTCTGCTGGGGGGATTCGCTCTTTGGGGTGCAATGGGCTTGCACCTGTGCATCTCCCACCAAGAGCTCAAGGTCCCAACCGAAAATCTTCCTTTGGAACCTTTTAAAGTTTGAAATTTTGCAGCTTGTAATGAGTCTCGCAAGATCTCTCAGCACACAAGATTACAGCATGCCGCTTGCAGGGACCAGCTACCAGCCCCTGCCCTGTCCTGCCAGAGAAGGGGGCTGCTAAGTACTTCTCCAAGCATAAGTACTAGTACTGTGCTTGCTCCCTGCCTAGTCCCACAGTGTCGTGCACTGGCCTCGGTATCCAGCTGCAGGAAGAGGCTGCATGAGTTGCTGAGCTTGACCAGAGACAGTGGTGGCAGCAGCTGAAGTGGGGAGTGTGACTGCATTACTCCTTACACCTTCCCCCTGACCTTCTGATCCACCCTTGATTATCCATATGCTTCTGTTACCCACTGACAGCTCTGTATCATCTTTGTCTCTAAACGAGTTGGTTCATATACAGCATAACAGTTGAAACACCGGAGGTCTTTGCTTTGGATCTTAAGGTTGTAGATTCAACCTTCATGCTACTGTCCCATACAGGGTTGAAAAAATACACATGTATGATTGACAGTTTAAAAACCTTACAGTAATTTTTGGAATTATTTTATAAGCAAAGCTTCTACTAGCCAGTGGTAAGGAGGTATGCAGGAGTTTTTTCCTTTTTTTCAAACCTTGGTGTTTTCCATTACTGTAACATTGAGTTACAACTATAGAAAACTCATCTTTACTCAGAATGAAATCCTGTTATAAAGAGTGATTTGGGTAACCTTCATTTAGATCATAAAATCTGAATGATCACCACAGCCACATCCATAAAACAATGAACTTTCATATCGGATGAATTAAATGGAAGCAAAATAGGCATCTTGCAAGGACGGAGCAAATGCTTCTAGACCTTTTCATTCTCAGGTATGTCAGTTGGATTATAATTGGCTCTAATTAGCATACTTTCTCCAGCTATGAAATTCTTTACCTTGCAGCTCAGTGCCACTCAAAGATGTGAGATTCCTTCCTACCTTTGAAAACATCAAAGAAAGAGCTTCCAATCTAGTCTTTATAGCTGAGTGCTGAGTGATCAGTGCAACTAAGGGATAAACACATCAGCAAGCATAAGGAATCATTTTTAGAAAATTGGTTTTGATCTCTCTAGTCAAGTGATCACTTCAGAAGTCGTTGAAACTAGATTTCATTGTCAATAATAAAACCCCAAATTGTTACTAATAAAACCAACACATTTGCAATACTGTCCTGTTAAGTAATACCAAAATTTTAAATGTATTAAAGATCACATTAAGATTTGTAGTCCTATTCAATGTTTCTCATACTCAATGACACAGGGGACTGTTTCATGATCCAGTCTATTCAGTATTTATAATTTTGAAGTAGTTTTAGCTTTTGATTTCATTTTTTGGATGTTGGAAATTCAGGAATCGGTGTAATTTGATATCTCTTATAATGAATTAATATTTTATCTATTTAATTGTTTTTAAAAATACTTTATTTTTAAAGAACTAATAGAGGAGTTCCTTAAGATAGAACTATGTGGTATAATGTATCTGCTGTTAAATGTAGATACCAAATGATAGGCTTCATGTCACTTACTTGCTCCTAATTATTATAGGAATATTGGTAGTGATGCCTGCAGGTAAGACTGGTTAATTTTCCATTATCAGCATTTTTTCAGGGGCGTAGAAATTTGCCAAATGGTAACAGTTTGGGCTGAATTTTTTTTACGTTACTCTGTGCCTTAGGGTGATACTTTAATTTTCAAGGAAAAGTCACTTCTGAGAATTAGAAAAGGGGGAGTAGTTTTGTCTGTGTCATCTATAAATTCTAGCACAATTTGCTTAGCAAAACCTATTGGAGGCTTGATGGCAAAATTTTTAATATGCCAAATGAGCCAAGCATACTATACTGCATCATAGAACTTAATACAAATGACCCATATTGTACCAGGCTCTTTGATTCTCTTGGCCTTCTTACAATAGACATGGAGATATAGGGATCCGTATCAGGAGGGATGAAGAAGAAATAACCACTCCTTTCCCCCATCCTGCTATTTTGACCTAAAGGATGGGATAGTGGGGAAGTCAGGAAGAGATGAGTTGTAGCTTCACTTCTTCCATTCCTTGGTGCTAATGTTATGCTATTCCCAGCCCGTATAGCAGGTGGCCTCATGCTCCTTACAGAAAATTAGGTGCATATATCATGCAGCTATTTTCAGAATTGTTTGCCCCACTAGCAGTGTGGGGTTGGGAGTAGTGAAGACTGTTCATGAGAGAAAATTTTGGCTAGGAAGTTTATTGAGACATTATTACTTGTGCTCCCTCTGTCTCCTACCACTTTGATTCTGATAGGTGGGGCTGCTGCTGAATCACTTCTGTCCCCTACCCCTTTCTTCTTCCCATTCTTCACACTGCATAGTATGGGGATAGAAGAAGTTGGTCTTCAAATGCTGGGCCTGAAAAGTTGGCCATTCCAAGCTGTTGGGTGACAGGTATGATAAATAGCTGGGTGACTGTCTCCCCTGTGGTGGAGAGAGGGATTATTGAATACAGTGTGCGCTTCCCAGCCAGGGAATTCTTGGCTACAGTGATTGAGGCCTACATTGTGTATCTGATATCCTTAATTCCATTTCCATATCATCTTGTGATCTATATTCATGTGGTTTTCCATGATAAGCTTTTCTGGGTTGTTTTCCTTAGTTCACTTTCAAATTACATAGAAAACAAACGAACATTAATGTTTCAAATACAGCTTTCAAAATTAGGAAACATCATAATATAGTTCTTTAACTTGAATATTTTTATATTGGTATTTATGATTCATAGATATGTGATCATATTGTTTATTTTGCATGGTCTTAGCTTCATCCAGTGCGCAGGGTGGATAGTAAATGAGGCAAATGGGTGTAAGAGGAAAAACATTGCTCTTTTGTAATCAGACAGGCTGTGACATAGGAGGGCTGGGATTTCTCCCTTGCTCTTTGACAAAGCCAGTGTTGAGATCTAGGCTGTGATACTAAGCAGGATTGACAAAATACATATGGCAAGTAAAGTTGCACAGGATACTTATTTTGGCATTTCCTTCAGCCATAAAATCTTTGAACACTTGATAAGGATGGTTAGAGTCTGGTCATGAAAAAGCTCCCACTGAAGGTGATACGAGAAACTACTTTTGAAGTCTAAATTTAGACCTGTAGGATTAAAATGTCTGTCTGCTAGTGTTCTTGTTGTTGTTGTTTTAATTATAAATGTGTGTGTTTCTTTTTTACAGTGTTATGTGGGAGCCAATGGGAGATGGTAAAAAGCTTATTTCACTGGCTGATAATCACTTATTATTGTGGGATTTGCAAGAAAGCTCAAGCAAGGCAGTGGTAAGAAATATTACTTAAATTATGATATGGCTGAATATGGTATATGGCAGTTGTCAGATTGGTTATCTTCTAACTAGTGTTATGAGGATTGTTGTGTATGTATTTCTACTAACCTTAAAAATTAGGCTAATTCTGTATAACCAGAATTGTTTTCTTTTTACATCCTGGACATTAAGCTCTGTTATACCATTTTGTAGCTGCAGATAATGCCTAGGAAGGTACTTGAAGTTGAATAGGCCAATTTAGGTGGCATTCCCCCCCATTGTTCTCCAAAAAGCATGCTTGTTTTTTCTTGTTTTCTTGAATTGACACTCTAACCCAAGGGGCCAGTGAACCCCATTCCTCCTTGGATGCTTTTTCAGTTACAGTCTGGGGAATAGGTGTGAACGAAATGGCATAGAAGGGCAAGAACTGCCATACCATATCAGGAATCCATGAAGTCCAGTGGGATGTCTCTGAAAGTTGCTAGTATTGTGGGTTTCTGAAGGTGTCAAATCATGCAGCAGTTTAATGTGGGATACCTGCATGTTCCACATGCCAGGTTTCATCCCTGTTTCCAGTAGGTACGGGCTGGCTTAAATGCAGAAGCATAAAGTGTAAATTGTTTCCATAACTTTTGATGTCAATTATAACTCTCATATTCAAGTAACTATCTAATCTGTGATAGAATCGTGTTGCATCCAAGAACTTAACAGTGGTAATGAATAATTACTCCTAGTAATATGCTCTCAATCGGTCATGTCTTCTTCAGTCCACCTTAATGCTGCATTATTGTTTTAAAATGGGTTGACCAGTACACTGCAGTATTTTCCAGGTGAAGCTGTGTCATTAATTTATAGAAGGTCATTATAATATTCTCATTAATACTCACCATTCCTTATATGTCCTAACTTCTCATTAGCTTTCTGACTGCTGCTGCATGATGTGCAAAGATGTCTTTTGAGCTGTCTGCAGTGAGTCAGGGCCTCTTCTTGACTCAATGCAGTTAATTTAGAACCTTCTTGGCTGTAATAGTAGTTTAAATTTAACTATCCAATATGCATCATTTTTCCTTGATCAGTCTTGAATTTCATTTGTTATTGTTTTCACCTTTCAGATTGTATATAGGTCTTTGAAGTTCTTTATTGTCATTTCAGATCCTGACTAACCTAAGGAAATTTATCCCCCTGTACTTATTGCTACCTCACTACTTTTCCCGTTTCAGATAATTCATGTACAAAATATTGTTGAACCTATTACATGGAATTCAATGGTAATCATTTGCCATGATGAAAATATTAAACCTTAATCTTACACTTTGTTTTGTGCCTCCTTAGCCACTTTTTGACCATGCATTGGTTTGCCTCATCCCATAGTCTCGGAGCTTTTTGTGGCTTCTTATGTAGGAGTTTGTCACAATCATTTTGGAAGTCTAATAAAATTTATATAGACCAGTTTCTATTTGTCCACTAATTCACTGACATGTTCAAAGAAATGTAAGAAATTAGTGAGATGTGATTTTTCTTTCTTTCTTTGCAAAAATAATAGTGATTAAGACCTTATCACACTGCGATCTTCTTAGTGTTTTGATTTCTTTTTAGTGATTGTTTTGAACAATTTGATATAATGTCTATAAGCTATAATTCCAGATCAGCTCTATCTTAAATATCAACTCTTAATTTAAATATAGATACAGCATTTGCCACTCCCCACTCCTCTGGAAGAGTGATTGTTTTAATGAATGTTGTATACTTTATTAGAAGGTATTACCTTTTTAGATGATTGGTTTGTTGTATCTTTTTCTGACACATCTCTCTGGCAGTGCCTCTTCTTGAAGTATCATCCTTATGTTCTTGATTATCATTTAGTTCCTCAGTTCTTTCCTGAATTGTTTCCTTTAACTCAAGTGATCCAGCAGACCCGCTGATTCTCTTGCAGGTATAATGCTTCTGAAATACTTACACTTGTTTGTTTTTTACAACTTCATTTGTACAATGAAATTCATTTTTGACCTTTCTGATTGTTCTTTTATTCTACGGTACAAACAAACCTTAGAAAAAATTTCTCTTGGGACAAGGTGTGATTATTTATTCATCTATGTCCATTGTCCTGGAACAAACCCTAAAAAGGTTAATAGAAAAAGAAACACTAACAGTTTGTCCTGAGACATAGCAAAGTGTATTTAAATGGATGTCTCAAGACTTTATCATTGAATCAATGGCAGAAAACCAGCCACTCACTAAAACCCTGATTGGAAGGGAAATGTATGTACATGCCAATCCTGTGACTTTTGTGATCCAGGACAAACACAGGCACAACTCGTCCCAAGAAAAATGTAATGTCTCTTCCTAGCACTATGATCTATTATAATTTGTTCCTATTTGTTGATTTCATTGGGGTCAGAGGAGTATATAGAAATATTTCTGTGTGGCTTGACTAACCTCTGAACTGGAACCATTTAGTGACATTAGTTTCCTTCTGGTCTTCCTGGTTCTTATTCTGTTCCATGGTGCCTCTGTTTTCTGAGATTCAGTTTTTAATTTGCCATCTGTAAGAATTTTACTTTTAACTGTAGGGTCTTGCTATATTTCCAAAGTTAAGTGACACTGTGTCACTTACAGGTAGCTTGTGCGTCCATTGGAGGGGTTGAACTCCATTGTATTTTGGTTATGATTATTGAGTGTCTCAGCTATATTTTTATTATGAATTAACTTGTGTCTTGCTTAAGACTGGTTTGAGAAAAGCTACTGTTCTTTTGTGCTCAGAACTAGGTGCTCCAAAATCAATCATTCAGTGTTGAAACTGTTTCTCTAAATGTTGTCCTATTATGTTGTTTGACCAGTTAATATGTGAATACTGGAAATAACTCATTATCACCACTTGGTTAGAATTCACCATCTCCTGAAAGAGAACAGAGATTGGTTGGCAAATCTCTGTTCTCTGATTTTTAATTAGATACACAATTTCTAGATGTCTTGCCTTGTTTTTCTAAATTCCTCTTATGTAACACTCTGGAGAACCCCTGTTGAGAAACTGTGTTTTTGGAATAAAGTCTGTTTCCAGGCTATAGCTCTTCTTCTGTCTTGAAGTAATGGTTTCTTTCAGGCTGTTAAGCATTTCCTTCTCCTCCTTCCTCCCTTTGGGCATCCATGTCTTTCCTTGCTTAAAGTTCTTGTGAATGTTAATTAGACTTCACTGTCCTGACCACTGTCTTGGTCATAATCTCAAAGTTACCATATTTCTCCCTATTTGTAACCTGTATCAAATACTGTTTCCTTTGGGGTGCTGTCCAGATAGTTACCAGTCATACTTTCTTAATTAAAAAGGTGTTATAATGAATGTGATTTTCCTATCTTTTCCTCATTTTATTTTGTCAGGGGTTTAGTTACTAAAATTTGCTTTCAGTAAAACATCTTACATTTACTCTTCATTGCCTCTAAATTAACCTCCTTTCTCTGTCATGCAGACATTTGTGAGTGTGTAATTATGATTTCCAACTCGTCTCCAATACTAGTGTTGGAGTCTAAGCATGATTTTCAAGACAAGTACACTTTTCCCCATGACTGACTAGCTGGTTGAGCCACAACAAAGCTATTTAATCTCAGCATAACTTTGGAAATCAATACTTATATCCTTAAACTTTTTTATTCAAAAGATTGCTGATCCTTCAGTATTTCAGCTAGTGTTGCTTACCTAGCATCTTTTATAAATTCTGTTACTTTCAAAATATGCCTGTAGTGTATCAGATATTGATAGAAGAATAAGGCCTTCGGGAGGCAAGGTCAATGGTAGAGGAACTAAGTAAATTTGGCCTATGACATCAGTTATGTGCCCGTTCTTGAAAGTCTGAATAACCCAAATTAGAGTCCGATGAAATCTAATGAAGAACTTAAGATAAAATTCTATGGAAAATAGTATAATAGCTCATGACTAACTGATTTGTTTAGTTAGGACCATGAAAGGGATGCAGATATGGTAGAGGCCAGCAATGTGTTTGCCACTGGTTTCCATTTGCTCAGGGACCACTGTATGTCCTATGGCAGGGGTTTTCAACCTTTTTGCTTCATTGTATCCCACTGGCAGCCCAGCGAGCATCTGGATGCCAAGTGGTTGGATTCAGAGCAGTAACAGCTACTGTGTGCGAGCTTCCACCGCCCCCTTGCAGGCATGCCTGTGCAGGATGCCACGTGGCAGCACTCTGGCCCCTCCCACCCATGTATACCCCCTAGGGCCAACTTAAGTACCTCCAGGGGTATGCGGACCTCCGGGTGACAACCTCTGTCCTATGGGATGGGCTCGCATACAGGGGAGTGCCTCAAAATTTTATGCTGCTTCTGCTAATAGCCATCTATACCCCTAGGACAATTTGGGATGGTCCGTGCAATAGCCTTAGTTTGAAGAGGCCAGGGATGTCACTTAGATGTTGTTGGCTG
>NW_017729028.1:378961-380128 GCF_001723915.1 Gavialis gangeticus | reverse complement strand
CCTCCCACCCATGTATACCCCCTAGGGCCAACTTAAGTACCTCCAGGGGTATGCGGACCTCCGGGTGACAACCTCTGTCCTATGGGATGGGCTCGCATACAGGGGAGTGCCTCAAAATTTTATGCTGCTTCTGCTAATAGCCATCTATACCCCTAGGACAATTTGGGATGGTCCGTGCAATAGCCTTAGTTTGAAGAGGCCAGGGATGTCACTTAGATGTTGTTGGCTGTTTATCAAGAAGGGCAATGCAGGATTATATCAAGTCTCTTAAATATCTGTCTAAAGTAATCTGATATCTTGGGTTTGAGTACATTACTTATGTCCTGTAATCTTTAAGTGCCAATTATTTGTGACTAGGCCTTCTCCCATGGGAACTAGAGTTCTGCCATGATTAATCTACCACCCTCAGGAGTTTTCTAAGTGTCTTTAACTCAGGTGGCATTTACTACTTTAGTGAATAATACTTACTTTTAGAAGGGGCGGTTTGCTTGTTAGCTTACTCGTGAAGGCTTGACTCAAACTTATATCTCCCACACACTTAAGACTTGTCCTGTTATATCCATTGTTAGAAAATTGGTGTTTCCATCTTGTTTGATTTTGCCTGTTTAAATTAAATATGGCATATGTAACCAACTAATTGCTATAGTTAATGAGTCCAGTGGTATGAGGCTCAAAGGAAGATTTAGAAACAGCGTTAACAGCCCTGAAACAGAATATAAGATGATTAAACTTCAAATGGTCATAGCTTTAGGCTTTTCAAATGGTCATATCTTAGGCTTTTCGCTCACTATTGGGAGTCTGGGAATCTAACTTTCGAGGGTTTAATTTCCTGGTTGTATTAACATCGACTAGAGAAATTTTGAATTTCAGAGCAATTTTATGAGTAGAAGAACTGATCAAGGACTAAATATTAACTATGATGAGGAGATATTCCACAATAAAGAAGAAAAAATGGAGGAAAGGTTTCTCTAGTAGGATGATTTATAAAAGGTATTTAGGGATTTGGAATGTTGATATAATTCCATGGAAGTGCGTTAGTGGAAAGAAGACAGATGGTGCTATTAAAGGCAAATGATAAATATAGTTTCTATCTGGCGATCACCTCCATGTACAAAGGGAATTTGTGTACAGATGTTTCATAGTTTCATAGTTTCTAGGGTCGGAAGG
>NW_017729028.1:369982-378950 GCF_001723915.1 Gavialis gangeticus | reverse complement strand
GTTTGTCCGCTGAGCTTGCCGGTCCGGGCTGGGCTATAGCTGCTATCTATATGTGATGTAGATAAGGTGAAATTTTCTTTGTGCAATTCCCTATAAATGTGCTGCTAAATGCAGAGTACACTGCAACTGAAAAAAAAGTTATACATCGTAAAGTTTTTCAGTGCACCTACAAAAACAGACCACTTGGGAAGTTTAACAAAACCTAACAAAGCTGTGTTGGCCTTGAAAACTGGTACCAAACAAAAAAAAAATCAGCTTCAACATACAACAGAGAAAATCTCACCAGAATTAAAAAGGAAAAAAGAATGAATGAAGTGTAATCAAAAGCCTTTACCTAAAAGTTCTTCTTAAAAGACTGAGCATAAGAGTCTTTTACAGTTCATTTGTAGGTTATAATCAATTGCGCAAGATTTCTCATGTTCGCATGTGGGAAGAGTCTTGAAGGCAAGAAGAAAAAGTTGTTACTCATTTACTTTATGGATGTGCAAACAAAGTACTTGAATGGTGACATAAAATAAGCATACTATCTACTAGGTTAAAACATTGTCCATTCTTGGAATGTCATAGCTGTCTCGTGGTGTCCTATAAGCTGATATCCCAGTCTTGTAAAGAAGTAATTTGTCAGTGAACTTCTGTATCCTTTATAGTAAGGATGTTCAACCGCTGCCTTGTGGGCCAGATCTGGTCCTTGAAGCAGTGTTATCTAGCCTATAGGGCTTCTCCCCACAGGACTGTGGGAAGTGCCACAAGCTGTGACCCTGCATGCTAGCTTGGGCATACGAAATGGCACAGAGCCCAATCCTAGCATGTGGGCCAGGCAGGGGGAGAATATGGCCCTGGGGTCCAATCCTGATACTTGGGAGTGGCACAGGGCCTGATCCCAGTGCATGGGGACCATCAGAGGCCAGATCCTGGAGCATGGGGTGGATTTAGCTCAGGGACTGGCCCTGTGCCACTTGTCTGGCCTTTGTGGCCAAAATGTTAAGCGCCACTGCTCTATGGGCACATTTTTCATTAAGTCTTAATGAAGTACTGCTTGCCTGTCAGACTTTTCACAAGCAGCACTCAGCTAATAACCAGCTCATTTTGACTAAATGACCATACCCCAGTATTACAAGAAAACATTCCAAGATTGTTTTTGTCTCCTTATGGACAGATTGTGATGGATTCTTAAACCAGAAGTTAAGCAGAAATAATTCTTTTGAAGTCAAGGTAACTCAGGTTTAACATCAAGCAGAATTGCGTCTATATGAAGTAAAAAGATTCTCAGTAAAATGTGAAAGACTGGAGTTCATCTCAGTTTCTGATGTTTACTTGTGCAGCGTATACTGTTTCCTTCTAGAAAGGAGTATCTTTACCCATTACATGTAATACTCATTTTAATCAGAAAAGTTAATCCCAGTCCTTCCCTTTACAATCTTTAGTGCATATGAAAAAAAATGCATAAAGTTCCAGTAGAGAGTTGAGAGAAAATAAAAATACCTTTACCGTGGAAAGTTGACATGCTTGTATTTGTGCTCACTGCTATGGCTCAAACTGTAAAATCATAATGTTTTAACGTGTTTCACCTACCTAATCTCAGAAGAGGTCACAGGTCTTATTTTCAGTTAAGTCAAATCAGAGAGTTTGGGCTTCCCAAAATTTTATAGAGCAATTTTTATAATTTAATTATGGGCATTTTCAGTTAACCTAACTGAATGGATTAAGCTATCATGGAAGTATTTTTAATCTATAATTTACCATTATAATTTTGTTTTCTTTTCTTATTTCATCTTTTAGCATTTCTTAGTAGTTTTTTATTCTTTCCCTATAGAATTCAATAGAGATGTCTTTGCCTCCATTTGCAATAATTTTAAACCAAACTTTTCTCTCTTTCTTATTATTTGAGGACTTTACCTTCTGGTATGAAGCTAATCTTATACTCACTGTATCATTAGCTTTTGCAATTAAATTATCCATTTAAGTTTGTCATTTATAATCATTAGTTGAACTGAGGAGAAAGGTCTAGAACCTAAGCAATGTTTATAGGGTCTGTGTAGGTCTTGCTGAAAAAAAAGTGTCAGGTACTATTTCTGTATTTGGACTTCAGTTTGAATATCACTAAATTGGGTAGAACTGCTTACTAAGATAAATGCAATATGTTTGCAACAGCTGAAGTCTACATGGATACTTGGTGCCTTCCATTTCCTAATCACAAAATCTTAATGACAAAACTGTGGATTTATTTATTTAGCATCACCTATGCAAGTTTTGTCCCGCCTATTCAAAATGAGCTATATCGTAATTATTTTGTTTTCTAGTCTCTTTGCATCCATTGGATAGTATAAATTGGAAAAATACCTTACTTCCGGTTTGACTGAATCTAAATTTTGGTGCGTGGCAGTTATGGGTTCACATTTTGCTCCTAAATTACTGTCTTTCATTATTCATTATGGGTTCACATTTTGCTCCTAAATTACTGTCTTTCGTTATTTCTATAAAGTCCTATTATGAAAAATCAGGATACACTGTCCCCTTCATGTTCAAGTATCAGGATGCGGTACTGTTTATTTTTCTTTGATTTTCCTACTAAAGATTTTTCTGATTTTATAAAGAGGGTTACAGAATTACCCTGGACAGTTGGGAACTTCTTCCAAGCTGAATCAGCAGGTTTTCAAGGACTTTACTTTGATTACTGAAGAGTGAGATGTGAGAAAAACACAGCTTCAGGTTCAGTATTTTCACGGAATTGCCACTAGTGGGTTTTTTTCCTTTTTAAAATTTGATGTCTTCATTTTTTGTTTCATCTTACAAAGAAAGACTAACAGATGTTCAGATGTCACCATTTACAAGGAAGAATAGAGGTTGAAAAAAGAATGCTACCGACAGCATCTTAGCACTTGTCTGCCCTTGTCCTGTTTGTCAGTGTTTGGGTTTTCCTTACTATGAAGGCATGGAGCATATACTGCATTCTTTCAATTCCAATTTGATTTCCTTCTAATGCTTCTACCTAGAACATAAGAAAGCAAATAACAAAAGCAAAATAAGGAAAGAGGAGAGAAGCTGTACTTTTGCAATCATTTTAAAAGACGCTTATAAGAATTCATTAGTCATGTGGAGGTGAGGGCTTCCATGACTGCGTACGTACATTCAAATGCTTGGGAAGAACTCGCCCAGGTTTGTTCTGGTGGAAAAACTAATCTTGAGAGGTCTGAATAGACATTCAAATGCTGAACCTCTGAAGAGCAAGGAGCTTGCTGTGCTTACAGGGCACAGCTAGGGGGCCTCTGGGCACACATCTCAGCATACTCTATGCTCCCTCAGTCCACTTGGTGACAGATGGGAGCAATGCACAGGGCAGCAATGGTTGGCTGACCCAGACTGATCAGAGTTAGCCTGTGTCTCCGTGAAGCACAATGTGGGATTGTGAAGCGGGCATGGCTCCTTGCTTGGCTGAAGCAGTAGAGTCCAGCCCGAGTGACACACAGTTGGTGTGGAAAGAGGTGGGGAGCAAAGTGTTCTAGGTTGCTGGAAGACTGTGCTGTGGCTTCTGTCAGAAGGGTAAGTTGTACAGACATTCATTTATCCTAGGGGTTATTTAACATGGATGTGCCGGGGTTTGTTTTTTTTTCTGGGAGCCATTATTGCTGTCCCAGGAGAAAATGAAAGTCTGTAGGTAAATGTGTAGATCCCACTATATCTTTCTACCATTCTGATTACTTTGCTTAGCATACTTTTTCTGAGGTGGATTACATGTAAGTAGAGATGGGTCAATGCCAGCAATATTTGATTCACCATTGATCTCTCTCAGTATCCTTGGCATGGGACTGAAAATTTGATTGCATATTTGTAGTGCCCATGGTAATTCTTCTGGGTCCTTCTTGGGCTAATTCTTTCTTGGAAAGTTCCCAAAATTATTTAGGATAATTGGTTCTCTTTAAAAGCCCTAGCATATAGGACCCTATAGATTTTAATGTTGTCTTCCCCTGTTCCCTCAATGCTAGCCTGAAGCTACCAGATGTGTTTATGGTTACACCGGTACTCCTTTAATGATAAAGTTTTTTATTATTTAACTCGGGTTCTGGAATCTCATTTTTTTGCTGTCTGGAGGAAAGAAGAATCTGGATGAAAGTGAAGTGCTTGTAACTCAAATTGTGAATGAACTGATACCTGCTAGTAAAGTGGAATATTCCAAGAAACAGAAGGAGCTGTAGTGTCAATGTATGCTTTTCTGAGGATATGTTTTTAACCAGATGCTTGCTGTAGGGATTCTGTTGGATTTTCTTTTGTTTCTGGATTCTCAAATAGCATTAAGGAGTACAACACCATTCAACATTTAGGTGATGCTATCTTACATTTGGTGGTGTTAAGTTAAGGGCACTATAGAAGAACTGGTTGTAGAAATAATGTTGGATCAACTGATCACATGTGATTCAGTTTAAATTAAACAAAAGGATGAATAAAAGTAAGGTTATAACTAAGAGTCTTAAATTTCAGAATGGCAGACTGTGACATAGATTTTCCCTAGTTCGTAAAACTTACACTACCAGTCAGTGGCTACCTCAAACACACATTGCTGCTTAACACAGGCTGCCTCCCTAAATGAAAGCACATTTGCAGGTGAGCTGCAAATTGCCATGGCTAAGTGACCATACTAATACCATGCTGCTCCTTGTCCCCATGCAGCTATAGGGCTACTGACAAACACAGAGCAGTGTGGCATGTTTGAAGCCAACACCCTCTGGCCTGGTAGGTTAGTGGCCACAACCAGGGTCCCCAGTTGCTGAATGCCTCTGAAGCCCCACGTCTGTGGGTCAGATCAGTCATTCTGTAGGTCATAGTTTACTGACCCCTGGTTGACATCATTGTAGATATCTTCTGGCCACAGCTTATCCTGGAATAGTCATTTACTCAGTCAGAACAGGCTTTCCTACCACTTAATGTTAGGTGTGTAATACTGATTATTCTGTGCAGCTGTTTCGAATGAGCCATGTGTCTGTCAACTTTGGATCCGTGGTTATAAACAAGCTTCTTCCTTGGAGCAGGATCTGTTGTGCCAGGATGTGTCCCAGAACAGCTCATTAATTTTGGTGGAGTCTACAGACAATTGCCAGAGTGGTTGTCCCACAGATCCAGACCCCTTCTATTCCTGGGGCTTCAGGGACCCAGTCCTGTGGGACAATGGCCTCTGAATGCCATTGCACTGCCCCAGGACATGTGTCTGCAGGCAGGGAATCCCCAAGTTGGGGTACTGTAACAGGGGACCCTAGCCCTGTTACCAGAAGGCACGTCCGGCTCTTTAAACCCAGAACTTTCTGGGCACAGAGGGCTGGAAAAGAAGGCGTTAAATGCTGAGCCTGACCAGCTGGTCAGCTGACCGGAAGCAGCAGGACTATAAAAATCCTGGGCCGAGCGGCAGTTAGGGGGTAGCCGCCAAAGGGGAAGAAATGCCTGAGAGAGCTCCATGAAGGAGCGGCTCAAAGGCAGGAAGAGGGGAGCCCTGGAGAGCCAGGCAACCACATCATAGCAAGGACGTGAGCTGATGGTGGGGAGCCAAAGCACGGACCCTGTGAATGTAAGTGGACATGATGGGTTTTTTTCTTTTTCACATTAGCTGGGGGCAGTTATTACTCGTGGATGGGACTGTTTATGGTTTTTCCTTTTTGATTAATGAATAAGACTGGTGGCTTGGGTGAGGCTATTAGGGGAAGGAGGAGGCCTCATTTTGGGGACCCACTATGGAGTGGGGAACTCGGTGCCAGCGAGGGTGTGGCTTTTGGGGGGGGGCACAGACCCTGGTGCCTCAAGGCGCGATCTTAAAAAAGCCAGGGAGGCCTGGCACACCTGGGGTGTAGTCTTATTTTTTTTGTGTGTGTGTTTTGGACTGAGGAGGTTGAACTTGCATCTCCCTGGCTGTGGGGCTGGCGCCCGGGCCTCTGGGCTGGGGGAGGCCAGGCTCCAGATTGGAGCAGGAAAGGGGGCCATGAGCCTCGAGACACCAGAAAAGGCTAGAGCCTCGGAGTTGAATCCTGTTTAGTGGGTTTAGATGGGAGGCCTAGTTAGTGGTCAGGCCCATATAGGGGAAAGGCCCCAACATACAGAATACAATAGGCAGCCTCCCGCTCACAAGAACATCATCATAATAATTTCCATTAAGACGTGGCAGGCGACTATAGTGCGGGACATAAGAACCCCAAAGAAGGCTCCAAGGGCACCCTGCGTGAGGTGCAGATTACTAGGAAGATGGTGCTGGGAAGGGCGACCTGTTACAGGTACAGAAGCTTGATATATATACAGAAGCTCCTCCACACCTGAAGATAGGCTAGTGATCCAGGCTGACTTGGATAAGCTTAGTTAGTGGGCGGATATAAACCTAATGACATTCAATACTGAAAAATACAAGTTAGCAGCATGCTTATAGGCTTGGCAGTGCTACACTTGCTAGCACCATGGCTGAAAGAGACTTGGGGGTCATGACTGACCACAAGATGAACATGAGCCACCAATGTGATGTCGCAGCTGGTAAAGCAGATAAAACTCTGACTTGCATCCATAGATGCTTCTTAAGTAAATTGCAGGAGGTCATCCTTCTGTTGTACTCAGCCTTGGTGAGGCTGCAGCTGGAGTACTGCATCCAATTCTGGGCTTCACAATTCAAGAAATATGGTCGAGAAGCTTGAGAGAGTCCAGAGGAGAGCCACACTCATGATCAAAAGCTTTATGAGAGGCTGAGAACCATGGAAAAGCACAGGCTTGGGGAACCTGGTGGCTGCCTATAAATATGTAAGGGGTGTGCATCAGAATCTGTGGGGAAGGTCTGTTCACCAGAGCACCCCAAGGAATAACAAAGACCAATGTTTATAAACTCCTCTATGACAGTTTTAGGCGGGACATAAGGAAAACTTTCTTTACTGTCCAAGCCCCCAAGGCCTAGAATAGTCTTCCTCCATAAGTGGTGCAGGCACCTACTCTGGACTCTTTTGAGAAACATTTGGATGTTTATCTTGCTGGGATCCTTTGACCCTAGCTGACTTCCTGTCCCTGGGGCAGGGGGCTGGACTTGATTTCGTAGACATTAGAGCTGGAAGGGACCTCAAAAGATCATCGCTTCCAGCCCCTTGCCCCAGGGGCAGGAAGTTAGCTGGGGTCATAGGATCCCAGCAAGATAAACATCCAAATTTTTATTGAAGGTGTTCAAAGTAGGTGCTTGAACCACCTCCGGTGGCAGTCTATTCCAAACCTTAGGGGCACAGACAGTAAAGAAGTTCTTTCTTATGTCCAGCCTGAAACGGTCTTGAAGGAATTTGTGACTGTTCAATCTGGTCATCGCTTGGGGTGCTCTGGTGAACAAATGTTCCCCCAGATCCTGGCGACCACCCCTTATAAACTTACAGGTGACCATCAGATCGCCCCTGAACCTGCGCTTTTCCAGTCTGAAGAGTCCCATAGCTGTCAGCCTCTTGTCATAAGGTCTGTTTTCCTGACCTCTGATCATGCACATGGCTCTTCTCTGGACTCTCTCAAGCTTCTCCATATCCTTTTTAAATTGTGGAGCCAAAAACTGGATGCAGTACTCCAGCTGCACCAAGGCCACATACAATGGGAGAATGATGTTCAAGGTCCTTTCCAGCCCTAATGTCTATGAATATATGTGCTATGGGCATCTGCAAGCATCAAGGAGGGGACCTCCCATGGAGGTTTTGCACTCTGTGCTTACAGACCATGGCGCTTGTTGAGGGATTCTGGAGTTGTGTAGGATCTGGCCCCTGAAAGCCTGGGAGCTCCTGTGTAGGGCAGCTGGAAAGCCTGGGACTGCCTGCACTCTCTCACCATAAGCTAACAGATACTAGCCACAAAAAGGAGGCATAAGCTGGAAACCCATCATTTGAAAAGACTGAGTAAAAGAAGTGCCAAAATATGTATGGGATGAATGGCTGGTAAGTATGATTGCTAGATGACTGTGAACACAGTCTTTGTCATGTGAGGCAGATGGATTCCTACAATGTGTCAGGCAAAATATTTCCAGTAAAAATAGGGAAGTAATAATGCTGTTATACAAAGCCTGCTGATACTTTACCTGACTACTTACAGTTCTGGTCAACTGTATTCAAGGGAGTTGAATACAAATTGGAACAGGTATGGAGAAGAGTTATTAGGATCCTCAGTGGAATGTAGAACTTTATCATAAAAGAGTAAAGTAGGGGCTTTTCTATACTGTGTCCTGGGTTGATCCTGGCAGAGATGTTCCCGAGTGTGCCCCGGCCCAAAATGCTCCAGCTATTTTCACCCCACACAGAAATGGGCAATGAACTTCTCCAGGGACACCTTTCTGTGATCGCTCTTAGCCTGGGAACAAAAATACCTAAGTACTTTTAAAGTTGGAAGTTTCAATCAGTGTAAAAAATAAACAAACAAAATAAAATTACATAATATGATTCTTTTGTGATGGGAGGAGACTGGACTCAGTGCCCCAAGAGATCATAAAATTACAATGTAAGTCTACACATCACCATACAGCGATGTAGCAATGCACTTTGTCACTGTATGGTGTGCTATGATGATGTAACGATCACACGGGTTTACACGTGATTGCCAGTTATGTCACTGTAGCAGCACACTCCCCCAGTTTAGTGCACCGCTACGGCGGCATAGCAAAATCTAACTATGCACTGTGAGTGTGTGTGTGTGGGGTACAGTAAAAAGAAAGTACTAAAGGAAGTACTAGCGCACAGCTCCATAGCAACGTTTCTATAGCAACATGTAGATGCATCCATAGAATCATAGAAAATTAGGGTTTCATAGTTTCACAGTTTCATAGTTTCTAGGGTCAGAAGGGACCTGAGCAGATCATCAAATCCCACCCCCTGCCATGGCAGGAAAAAGTACTGGGGTCAAATGACCCCAGCAAGGTGTTCGCCTAGCCTCCTCTTAAAGACCCCCAGGGTAGGAGCCAGCACCACTTCTCTTGGAAGTTGGTTCCAGATCCTAG
>NW_017729028.1:351701-364982 GCF_001723915.1 Gavialis gangeticus | reverse complement strand
CAGTGAAGTAGCACCTCCTGATGTCTAGTCTGAATCTACCCTCTGCCAGCTTGTGACTGTTATTTCTAGTCACTGCTGGTAGCGCTCAGGGGAACAGGGACTCCCCCAATCCCTGCTGGTCCCCTCTGACTAGTTTGTAACAGGCCACTAGATCCCCCCTCAGCCTTCTCTTGTGGAGGCTGAACAGGTTCAGGTCCCATAGCCTCTCCTCGTAGGGCCTGCCCTGCTGCCCCCTGATAATGCGAGTGGCCTCCTCTGGACCCTCTCCATGTTGTCCACATCCCTCTTGAAGTGCGGTGCCCAGAACTGAGTGCAGCACTCCACCTGATAGTGGTTGCCACCTAGACATCAAGCCACTGATTACAGGTCATTACCCTCTGAGCCTGATGCTCCAGCCAGTTTTCTATCCATCTTACAGTCCATTCATCCAGCCCATACTTCCTGAGCTTGCGTGCAAGAATGTTGTGGAAGACTGTATCAAAAGCCTTGCTAAAAATCAAGGTACCACATCCACTGGTCTCCCTGCATCCAGAGCTAGTCATCTTGCTATAGAAGGCAATCGTGTTGGTCAGGCATGACTTGCCTTGGTGAATCCATGATGCCTGTTCCTCATCACCTTCTTCTCCTCCAAGTGCTTAGCAATTGATTTCTTGAGGATCTGCCCCATGATTTTTCCAGGGACTGAGGTGAGGCTGACCAGTCTATAGTTCCCTGGATCCTCCTTTTTCTCCTTTCTTAAATATGGGCACTATGTTTGCCTTTGTCCAGTCATCCGGGACCTCTCCTAATAATGACCAGCAGCTCTGTAATCACATCAGCACCCTCAGGTGCATCCCATCTGGACCCATGGACTTGTATATGCCCAGCTTTTCTATGTAGTCCCTAGCCTGTTCTTTTGCCACTGTTGGCTACTCACCTTCTCCCCAAACTGTGGTGCCAGGTGCAGTAGTCTGGGAGCTGACCTTGCCTGTGAAGATAGAGGTCAAAGACATCCTTTTTCACTTTCCTCTCCTATATTTCTGCCTACAGTAAGGAAAAAAAAGTAGTGATCCTTTTCTAACATGCACCTGACAATAGCCTTCCAAAACTTTGTTGGCTGTTACAATGGGTTCTGCTTAGAGTTTTCCAGAAATCTATTTAGTCTCTAACTAATACAGAAGGTAGTTGCCTGTTTCCTGAAGATGAGCGCAAATGTGAGAGAGAAAACAGAAAACAAAAAATACTTTCTGCTTTAAGTATCTCGGTTCATTTTCTATTTAATGCTGTGAATGCACTTGTGCCAGATGGTCATCTTTAAGACCACAATATTTTAGGACTTCATACCCTCCCATGTCTTATACTTTGTAAAGGAAATAATAATAATAATAATAAGAAGAAGAAGAAGAAAAATCTGTGCAAGCTGGTTCTGTAGTTGAATGCCTCATATATGGCATCAAGGCTTCCAATTTTTGGGCCCTGTGCTTAGACTTTTCTCTACTGGAAATTCCCTCAGTTTGTCTATCAACCTGCAGGGCAAGATTCAAGACCTTATTTATTAGCATTTGATTAACTGTTCTTATTTTGTTCTTGTTTTGTGGTTTATTGTCTATAATTTAAAGTGCCTAGCTGATGTAGAGATAGGTACTATAGAAGTTAGTAAGATAAATGTTATAAAAATTCATTAAGTGGAAAGAGAGGTCCAAGGGCATTTTTTCCCATTCTCTAAGCAAGAGTTATTTTCAGATTCCTATTTATTTTGTTTTTTTCAAATTATTCCCAAGTGTGAGCTGATGTAGTATGCATCAGATATTTCACAGTTCAAAGCAAAGCCAGTGGTTTTTGCTTTACCACTTTTATATAGTTTTCCTCAATCTTTATTTTCATACATTTAGACAAGTACTTTGTACTTCTTTGTTTTGTCATTGGGAAAGCTGAGGGACAGAAATTCAGTGACTTGATGAGCTTACACAGGATACAGAGTGGATCAATTTAAATTACGATATTAATCATGATTTAAAATCAAGAAACACAAACTTTGATCCAAGTTATCATTTTTATTTTATTTTTCACTACAGGTCACTGCTGACCATGTTGGGGTGGGTGGAGTGAGTTTGTTTAGAGTTTTATAAGTAAAGTATGCTGAACAAAAGTAGCATTCTTCATAATGAGAACTGAATTAATTGTTTCAGATTATCTAGTTCTTCAAAATTTTAGAGTTAGTACAGCTTATCTTTTCATACCTAGTTTATTAGTAGGTAGACTTATTCCTTCCTTTCATTCTTGATTTTATCAGGTTCTAATCAGTTTCTTTACTTTGAGTGAAAATTTCAGTTGGTCATTGAATGGAGTTAATTGAATAATCCAGAACAAAGAAAATTATGGCCTCTGAAAATGTATGAGAGAAGCTACTGCTCTCAAAAGCTGGTTTAGTACTTTAGCAAGCTTTATTACCAGTCTTTTAGCCAGTGATTATTCAACAGATAATTGGTGCAACTTTCCTTAAAATGTAAGCAGTAAGCACTAGGCCTGTGCGAATAGGCAACTATTCAATTTGGCTGATTCGATTTGGAAATGATTCGGAGCTGATTCAGAGATTCGGCCATAGGGTATAATGGGGAAATCAATGAAATATCTATAACTTTGTTGTTTTTGGTGTGTTTTGGCAAGTTTCATCTGAATCAGCCAAAAAACAACAAAGTTATAGATATTTCATTGATTCCCCATTATACCCTATGGCCAAATCTCTGAATTGATTCGGAAGCTCTGAATCTATTCGGAAAGCCTAAAGCTTCTCGTGATTCAATTCGGATTCATAGATTCTGCCTCTGAATTGTCTGAATCATCTCAGAATCGGAATCATGATCCAAAGCTTTGCACAGCCTAGGAAACACACATTCCTTCATATAGTTTTAGTTTAATTTTTATTATTTGACTATATAATATTCAGTTTGAGCTTTGGCCTAGCTTTATCATAATTTAAAATGAAATTTGAACAATTTATTATTTTTAGAAAGTTATTAATTTTTTTAAATCACCTGTTTTTATCTACCCTGAGTTTTCCATTATTAAAAAAAACAAACATCACAAAACTAAGACCTGTTTTTCCCCACTCGGATGCTCTTGCTGCTAGATAGTGCTACTGATGGCCAGTCAACTTAAAACTTCTATCAAATTCCATTTGGTTTCAAGACTGTATTAGTTTTGCAACTAACAGGCTGGCCTTTCAGGGCCAGGTCTCAGTGCCGGCCACCTGCCTGTTCTGGGCTACACCCCTGCCTCACTCGTTTGCCACGCCTTGATGAAAATAATATGAATGTTACTTTGAGGGCGGAAGGCTGCCCATTGCTCAACCTCCTTATAACAAAGGCTTAAGTATACACTCTGACCTCCCCTTACATGTGTCCCATGGCTCACAGCTGTTTCTGTGTCACATCCAGTATTTCCATATTGTCAGTTCCAGTATTTCTGCCACATCTGGTATTTCCATATTATCTCATCTGATATATCTGTTTCCCCAAGTCAGTGGTTCTGCCCCTCACTGGGGCCACTCATCTTTACCATTCTAAGCTAGGCCGCTTCATACTCCCGGCCCCTCACTAGGCTGCTGAGGTCTTTCACTCAGTGGGGGTCAGGTGGCTGCTGCCATGCCTGGCCCCCTGCACTGGGGTCTTTCACCCTGTAGGCTCAGGTGGCTGCTGCTATGCCTGGCCCCTACACTGGGCTCAGGCAGCCCTGACACCCATAGGCAGGGGCTGGGGTTATAACGCACCCCTTCTCACCTTTCACCAGGGAGGTAACTGCCCTGGCATTTCCTGGGGACTCCCCCACCACAGGGAGTCCCACCAGGCCACCCTTCCCTGGCAGGGTGGAGTTTCAGGTCATGCCCAGGACCAGGACCCTCGAAACCATCCCTATAGCTCCTGCCTGTACCTCCAAGATGTTCCAGGAGTAGCTCAGCCTGATGTTGCCTCCTGGCCTGCTCAGCACTGATTGCTGCTTTATTCTCTGAGGGCCTGGGTTAATATGGAGGCTGCTCTGTCCCTTTTGCCAATCCCCAAATCCTCCTAGGGTCATGTGCTAGCCTTGATGAGGCTAGCACCCACCTGCTGGCTGCTCCACTGCCAACTAGAAACCTTAAAGTGGCAGGCACTGCAGGTGCTCTGCTAAAGCAACAATCTATTTTATTTTTCCAATTATAACTTTTAGGTAAGTGTTTTATATAATGTGTAAGGATAGTATGTATTTGTTTATGGAGTCTGGCTTCTCATTTCATATTGATTTAAGAATAGGATATCTCCCTTCTCTTTTCAGTTCTGCCCTTAACAAGGCAAAACTTTTAGCAAAACATGAAACCTCTAATTCCTTCAAACTTTTCCTCAAAAATGAAACCTCTCTCTTTCTTTGATTATCTGAATCTGAGTCCTGATAAAATGGCCAGATATTTTCACAGTTGAAAATGCTCAAGCCTATCCTTAAAAACTAAGACAGACTCTTTTAAGCTGAAGTTATTTTCTTTCTGTGAAATGCTTCTTTCCCTTAGGACTATTAAAATACACAAGTCTGTGTGGATCATGCAATGCCCTACAAGTTTCCCAGAACCTTCTCTTTCATCTCGCAGATCACTATTCCTTTATAGCTAATCATGGTGTTTTTCTTTTATATTTGTTTGTACATCAGGAAGTTTAAGTCCTGATCCAACAAAGTAGATAGGCACATACTTAAGTGCTTGGCCAAAATTGGTCTATAATGTGTCATCCAAGCTCTTTTTAGGTTTCATTTGGTTCTGCATCTTTCTCCTGGAATCTATATGAGTTCTTGCACAACACAGGAATATTATTTCCATTGGTCTTTAACACACTAAAAAACCTCCATCATCCAGTTTATATACAATACATTTGTAAAAATAAGAAAGTAACTTTTGCTACTGTGAGGTGTGGGACTGTGATGCACCCTGACCCCAGACACAGCCTGGTGCACCTTTGAGAGGCACTTCCAGAGTCTTCTCACACCTTGAGGGGTATCCTTCAACCCTAAACCTCTCCCCCATGTGCTGCTTGACCACTGAGATGTGCCAGGAACCAACTCCTTGGCCTGTGCCACCCATCTCACCCGGGTCTTGCCAGCTCTTAGAAAAGGGTATTTTTCCAGCTAGAAGAATCACATTTTTGTTCAGTCATGTGCTCAGAAAAGAAAGATACCCCACTTCCTTTGAAGAGACTTGCCTATATGGTCAAATGCTTTGAGGTTACTGTTATCACTGACAGTAAGTTTATTATAAAAGATAACAAGCTTGTTCTTATAAAAACAAGAGCAAACATAAGAAATCAGGAATTATATGTTGAGGTACAGATAGAGGTATAAGAATGAACAAACACAAGAAAATATTAGAACAATAATCTGATTTTACCCTGCATCTTAAACCCAACAATGCAGCCTCTACTCAACATGCTAGCTGAGGCACCAAAGCACCTTATGCCCAGAAAGCTTTATATGAATCCTTGCTTTTCTGGCAAGGCTTAAATATGATTTCTTACCTGACTCTTGACACACATGATCCATTAGGTTTTTGGTTAACCCTTACTTTGCATATAACTCCCTGCTCCCCAAGTATGTATGTTTATCAGACCAGAAGGACTCCCTGATCTACTTATGACCAGGAAAATATTTGCATCCTTTCACATATAATTAAAAGATAGTCTGTCACTTAATTTCCCCACTGTAATAAATGTCATTATTTGGATAGCCTGTTTTCAAGTTATTTTCCTGCTAGGGTCTCTTCTTTTAAGGTTTAAACTCATCTTTGTCTGGAGGAGCCGTCTCATGGGCAGGGATCCTGATTTTCTCTGATTTAAAAAAAACCCCCCAATTTTCAGTTTTAAAAAAGTAACCCAAAATCCACATTTTCCCATGATAAAAATGAAACACCACTAATATATATAAGTAGTGCTTCATTTTTATCATGGGAAAATGTGGATTTTGGGTTACTTTGATTTCACCCGAAAATTGGCAATTGTTTTTTTTTTTTTATCAGAGAAAACTAAGATCCCTGCTCATGTGCCTTAGAGCATGTCTGCAAGGGTCTGTTTGCTTGACTATTTAATACCTATGCTAGATCCTAATTACCAGTGACTATTCCTCTTAAGACATTTAGACATTAGGCTTTGACCCTCCCCCAGGTATGAAAAAAGTCACTGTTTAGGGAGTGTCACCTGAAAATCATTGCTATATCATGTAATCTTGGCCCTATTATAATGTATAAGGAATTTACTTTATGTTAAATACCACAATGCATATAAAAATAAGGATGATACAGCTGAATGCAGCTTAACCCCACATATCTGTAAAAACTACACGTCATATAAGTAAAAAGAAAGCAAGAAAACATATGGCATCCACTGAATACCTCAAAATATTGCAGGGTTCACGACAGGAGCTTTGTTTGATGATGTGTGACAATATGGCATCATTATTCCTTTTTCTGAATCTCATGGATTTCTTCCTCTCAGCTGTTTGTTGTCTTTGAAGGAGCAAGAGTCTAAATGTTGCACTATGTAAGGCCTTAGTCTACTCGGTCTTTAGTCACTACTGGAAATGTAGGGCATTTAGCTCAGCTGTTAATACCTTCTATCTTCTGTTCCTTCTCCAATAGCAATTCTTTTTTCTTCAGAAATGGAGAAGGAGTAAATGAAGAAAGGAAGGACAGCTATCTTCCTCTTTATGCCTTCAAGCCCAGGGGAAAATGAGGCAATTTTTTAAAATTATATTTGCCTTTCCTAGCAACATATTTGTTTTGCACAAGCTTTTTTCATGGGTGCATAGGAGGTTTCTTCTGTTCCAGGATTTGACAGAGGGTCAGAGAAGGGGGAGAGAGATTAATTCTTTCAGCTAGTTGCTGCTCATAAAAAACTTGCTTTTTGACTCTGTGTGTGTGCACATGCATGCATGCACACAGGCAAGTGTGCATGTTCACAGATGTGCATGCGTGCATGCACTGATTGACATGGTATAAATGGTAATGGAATAGGAGGTCTAGAAGTGGGCTTGAGCCTCGAAAGGTGAACAAATATTTGTTTCAAATAACTTCTTAAACTGCAAGGAAAGCTGCCATGAATAGGTCTAGAGTCTGACTGAACCATAGAAATGTGTTCTCCCATTTGGGAAAAGATACATTTTACCCATAGGCCTTATTTAAGGATTATGTGGGAAAGACTGGGATAACTTGACAAATCCTGCATGTGCACAGTTCTTTTATCATATTACAAATAGAAATTAAGTGTGGTTCATAGAGATGGCCTACTCCCATCATCTTGTTAAACATCTGAAGGGGTTCTTTGGTAACAAAAAAACCCCCTATGTAACACTTACAAAGGTTGAAATAAGGCCTCTGTTTTAAAATGTATGCTGAACTGAGAAAAATCTTCCCTAGAGCTGAAAAAGACCAAAACTAATTTGTTTATTGGACACAGGATACTCAGAAGCTTTCCTATTCCATCCAGGGACTATTAATGAAAAGATGATAAAGAAATGTGTGATTTGGTTCACATTTATCCTTCTATTTTCCCTCTATTTATCTAACCTTATTTGCTTAAGTCTGGTTACTGTAACAGGAGGCCTTCTTGGGGCCGATTTTCCTGTGGTCCTCCAACCTGTTTCTGGGCTAGCTGCCCGCCTTCTCACTTGCCACACCTTGATGTTAATTAAGCGGGAGGCTGCCCATTTCTTGCCCTGATGTCAGGGGGCGCTGTCTGCAGCCCTGTTCCTCCCCTACACTGCAGCCCAAGCCGCGGAGATGATACTGGCATTGTCTTGCCTAGGCCTCATTATAATTCGGCCCCTTGTCCTCGCCAGGCTCTTCACAACCCTGTCTCTGCACCTGTCAAGTATTGCAGTCACTTGTAGACCTGTAGGACACTGCCTGCCGCTCGACTAGGGTGTTCTTGATTCTAGTTGGTGATCTACATGCCCACATTTCTTCTGCCACGACTTGATGTTAAAGGAGTTGGTTCATTACCTGTACATGTAGTCCAATTAGTAGTCTCACTGTCGTCCTGCAGGGTCCTACGTTCCTGAGGGCTCCGGCAGCCCTACACCCTCGCCCATTCCACCGGGTTCTGACCAGCCAGTTGGTCCTGCCACATCTCCTCAGTTCCAATCAAAACAAACAACAAAAGACAGGAAAAAAAACAAGAAAACAAAGAAGGCTCTCATGGCCTGTGTTGTTGTTCCTGCTGTTTGCAGCCAAGCTCCAAACAAAAATTGACCTTCGTGTGGTCAGTCCCTCTTTGGTGGCTCTCTCCCTCTCTCAGAGCCTCTTGTGGAGATTGCCATGATTCCTTTTAGCACCTTAAGTCCATCTATGACACCATCTTATTGGCTTGTGCCACTTTTACATGCATTATGGTACCGCGAAAGTCTATAGTGCCCCTCTATTAGGGGTATTACGGAACCATTCTCTCTGCCGGGCTTCACCAGCTCCCCTCGTGTAAACAAACAGTTCTGTGACCCATGGGGTCAGTAGTCTTGGCTCTAAGTCCCTGCTGTGGGACTTACTCTCTGCAAGAGTCTCCTACCAGCCCTCCACGTTGCTTTTAGAGTTCCCTGCAGCGTGTGTCAGCTCGCTCCTCCTCCTCCTCCTTCCAGTTTTGTGCTTTTCCTCTTTTCCTGTCCTGGGCTCTTCTTTATATTGGCGTGGGAGTTCTCTGCCCCTCTCCTCCTGAAACACATGGGTAGGGGAGATTTCTGCCGGGCTCCTTGGGGCTGTGGACCTGAGGTCGCTGAGCCTTTGTTTAGCCCGTGTACTTTGGAGCACAGTGGTTCCTTCTCTCTCTCACAGCGCCCCTGGGCGTTGGGCTCCCCATGCTGTAGTGGGCCCCCAATGAGGCCTCATCCTTCCCCAAATAGTCACACCCAAACCCCCGATGTTATCAGACAGCACACAAACAGCCAACATCCATGAGTCCCTAGGCTGTAATGTAATGCAAAACTCACGTCATGCTCTGCCCCTTTAGAAGAGTGAAACTCCCTCTCTGAGGCTCAGTGTCTAGTAGGCAAGGATGCCTTATGGGCTCTTGGTGTCCCCTTTGTTCTAAGGGTAGCGTATCTGCCAGCTACCACATCTCTGGGCCCTTCCTTCCCCTTTGGCTGCTGGTAGAGAACCAATTGCCTGGTCCCAGCCCTATGGTTTATATGGGCCTAGGGCCCTGCCTCTGGCCAGCTGACCAGTTGCAGGTGCTGCCAATTCCCTCATTAACCAGTTGTCATGGCAACCTGCACCCATGTTTTTATCTGGCTCTGTGCTCTCTCCCCGGGCAATCTCTGCTCTAAGAGGACCAGGCACCTTAGTGCCCTGAGACAGTTACCAAATACATTTAGTGTCTTTTTTAATGGTCTGCTCAGGTTTTGTGTTTGTGTATGGATGAGACTAAACCCCAAACATGACATGTAATAAACCTCAAACATGAAATGTATAAACAATTATTTATAGTGATAGAAATTTTCCACTGCTAGAAATGATTCTGGGAGCAGGAGTAGTAGTGATGTTCAGTCTAAAACTGCCTTTTCTTCCCTGCTCCTTGCACCTTCCCAAGACTGGCATGTTAGTAAGTCACTTGCCAAAGATTATCATTCCCATGGAATAGAAGAACTTCAGCTTTTATGAGAGGCAAGAAGGTGGATCTTTTAATGGATCAACTCAATAGATGGGAGAGAAGTTAGGCAATCTTTTGGGGCCAAGGGGTGCTTATATACATGCAGCAAGGCTGCTCTGACGCACTGTAATTATGCGATTAAGAGAGTCTGCTGGAGCGTGGTAATTACTGTGCTCTAGCAGACTCTAACATCACTTGTATCGGCATCCCTGTGCTGGAAAATGGTGGCAGGGGGCTTTAACTAAAGCTCATTTGACCAGCTTTAGTTGAAGCACCCCTGCTGCCATTTTTCAGCCCCGGGACACTGATACTGTGACACTCTGTGCTCTTTAATTAAACTGGCTCCCAGAGACCCCTCCATTCCCAGAGCACGTGTATAAATGCCCCAGGTGTCTTTCCTCTTGTCAACATCACTCCATACCTCCTTCAGCTTGTACGACAGTTAAAACATAGGAAATAGTAATTAGGATATAAGCTCTGCCATCCACAAATGACTAAAAACTTATATGAAATAGATGCATCCCTGTTAACCTGGATCCAGAGAGACCATGGTTATGCAAATCATGGTAATAGACAAAGTATCTACTGCCAGGTTTACTGGACAAGTGATTTGTATTGCTGAGTGGGGTCATCAGTTTTAAGTCATTGTGCTGATTACAAAAAGTGTAAGCTTGTAGCAGTAAACTTTTGATTCATTAGATATCCTTGAGAAAAAAATTCAATGAATTAGTAAAAAGCTTTCCTTTTACTGAATTTGCTGGGAAGCCATCCTCTAATGACCTTTATATGCTAAGTAGGATTTCCATTCTGAATGCTATAAAGGTATCCATTCTGAATGTTATTCCACTTTGAATACTATAAAAGTGTGAACTTTTTTTTATGGAGGATGACACATTGAAATCTGAGGATTTTCTAAGATTTGTCTAAAAGGTTGATTTTTAAGCCATTGTGCTGAACAAACTTCAATTCCCCAGTAAGTTCTGGAACAATATTGTTCAGTTAACCACATAGTTGAACAGCTCAACTATGGTTGTTTAGACTTCTCTACATTACCTTGTTTCAGAATATGACAACTTGGCCTCAAGGAAATGCCTTTTCATACTTAATTCTGCCTTAAATCTGCTTAAATCTGCCTTAAAAATGCTTAGATCTGAATAATGGGATTCAGTGATTTTTTTTCTAAGAATGTTATTGAGATATCATGTTGGTAGGTCCACTTGAAGTAATAAGGTATTTATTATAAGGTAATTATATTTTTCTATCCAGAATATCTGAATGGCTTTTCAGACATAAAATAATAATCTCTGATACTTCAGCATGTCCCATGAAAGAGGGGAACTTAAAAATATATGAGCATAATGGTATGTATGTTATGATTGAGATGGAAATATAATAAGATAAAGTTGAGTGATAGAAATTTGGACTGAAAATTTGACAAAAAAATTGTAAACCCTGAAAGCTTATAGCGTGTGTAATATAAAATTCTAGAGAATGCATTGCGGGGCAATGAGCTAAATGACCAAATAAGACTCTTCCATCTTTAATTTCCTTACTTAATCATATGGAAATTGGTTTAGACTTCTGTGTCATCTTTCTCCCATTACTTTCTCCCACTTCTTGGTTTTTACACTGTCCCTATTTCTGTAATTTTTAAATATTTATAACAAAGGTTGGAATGACTCATTAAGTTTACCAATAGTATTGCACTGTGGGTTTAATCAAAATTGACATACCTATGACCATTCAATTTCTCTAAATTACAGCAGCAACAACAGCAAAATATGGAAGAAAGATAACACAAAAGATTAAGTGCAAGCCTAATTTGATAATCATGTGCACCTCCTGTATTTAGAAAAAGTTTATGCTGTAATTCAGCCAGAAGCATTTCTTCATTAGGGCACTTAAAGTTAATAGTTTAGAAACCAGGTACAGTTTTCCAATGTCTGAAATGCTTATATTAGTTGAGGTGCAAATGTTTTTAAACTCAGTTACAAAGTATGTTTCATGTTGTTTAAAAATGTGAGAAGCATATACAAGGGTATAAATTCTTAGGCTTCTAGGACTTTCACGTTGAAACATTTTATCATCTTTTGTATAAACAAGAGTCATAGGCTGGTGGTACTCAACTTCTGGCTCATGGGGCCTTGTCACCTGCTCCCTGGGGTTTCCCATAGGTCTAGAAATTTGATGGTAGGGGAGCAGTGAGTGTTCCAAAGCCTTGGCAAGTAACATTACCACCGCACCCCTGCTGCCAAACTTCCAGACCCCTAGCAGGGTCCTTCAGGCCAGAAGATGTGACCCCATGTGCCAGATCATGTCAGCATGTGTGGTTGCTCCAGAAATGGATCCTGGCATGCAGTCAGGGCAGTGTATTGGGCCAGATTCAACACCTGGGTCTAGAGCTGTACATCAGATTGCACCTTTGCAGACTGGCCCTATGCCATCACCTGGCCCGCAAGGCCAAAATGTTGATCACCAGTGACATGGCCTAATGAGCCAAGATTTTTAGAAGGTCTGCCATCTTTATTTGTTACCCACTGGTGCTTTGGGTTCATTCTTGGAGACAAAGGAAATAAGCCAATGCTGAGTAATGTATATAGTGTAAATTTTACCCTGTTTCATGAAACTGAATGGATGTGTAAATTTGCCCTTTGTGCCATATTCAGTCTGAGTACTTCCATATTACCTTTGTGAAGTTGTAACAAGTTATCTGAAGAATTTAATTTTCTTCATATTGTGTAGGCTGCAAAACAAGCTTGGAATATTTTAAGGTGTGATGGTGTAGAGTGGTATATGTGCTTTTCTTTTTCTCTTTCTTTTCTTTTCCTAGAACCTGTGTCCTACATGCTGCTGTCTACAGCAATAGGTCAGCATGCAATTTTTTTCTATGTTGGGATTAGTTCTATTTTAGCACTACATGTAAATACCACGTTTTTTTCCCAAATATACAGCTCTCTAATTCTGCTGCATTGGAAGGGAAAGGGCAGTTAAAATTTACTTCTGGACGATGGAGCCCACATCACAACTGCACACAAGTTGCAACAGCCAATGACACTACCATTCGAGGATGGGATACACGAAGCATGAGGTAATGAAAAAATGCTCCTTTGGTCTTAAAGAGGTATTTTTTCCTTAACGTTTGTATTAAAAATTGAAAATAATATGGTTACATAGTTAATGAATGGGTTTAGATTGCATAATAACATAATATAATAATGCAATAATAACATAATATAATAAGCAATAATATAACAATAACATAATATAATATGTAACTTTAATAAAAAAGTTTTCTCTTTTTTTCTAAGCACCAAATCTGACTTGCATATTGAGTTATTGAGGAACTATGCAGTGACTGCAATTTGTTGGTTCAGTACACAGTCTAGGCATTACTTAAGCTGAACTGCTCTGTAATTAAACTTGAAAATCAGTATTTAAATCAAACTGCCTGAACTAATGGTTGCTTCCTTACTGCATTATTTAAAGGTGATTTAAATCTTTAGATATAAGCTAAAGTTTTACTTTTATGATTTTAATAATGATAGTATCTAAGATTCTAACATGCTAGTTTTACATAATCCTGGATTTATTTAAAAAAAAAAGTATGACCAAAGACAAATAAAACCTTTCAAATATACAAAATAAGGGACTTCTT
>NW_017729028.1:336499-346701 GCF_001723915.1 Gavialis gangeticus | reverse complement strand
TTACTTAAGCTGAACTGCTCTGTAATTAAACTTGAAAATCAGTATTTAAATCAAACTGCCTGAACTAATGGTTGCTTCCTTACTGCATTATTTAAAGGTGATTTAAATCTTTAGATATAAGCTAAAGTTTTACTTTTATGATTTTAATAATGATAGTATCTAAGATTCTAACATGCTAGTTTTACATAATCCTGGATTTATTTAAAAAAAAAAGTATGACCAAAGACAAATAAAACCTTTCAAATATACAAAATAAGGGACTTCTTTCCTGCTAGATTGTGATTTTGATAAGCGAAGGAGTGATGTTGTGCACATCTGTTGCTATGACTACAGAAAACCATGCAAGCTTTTTTAAGATACATTTTATCCCCTTAGCACACAGTAATTTATCACTAAACTGAGAAGACGGATGTCTTGCAATAACTTCTGTTGCCTTTAAGGGGGATGACTTTAAATCTAGTTCTTAACTCCTGCAAGCTCTGGAGTGAGCAATAAATCCACATGTTTTCCAATCATGTAGTTTTCTGTCAAAAAGGCTTATTTAATTTCATAAATGAAAGCTAAAAATACATATATAATTACTGAAAGCCATTTCTTCTTGTACTTGGAACATCTGGTTTGCCACACCAATTTTTTCATTCTGTAAGAGGACATGTAACAATCTAACCTCATATTTCCATTAAATGCTGTCTTTAATAAAGTATGCATGAGGCATGCTAAAGGACAAAATAAAAGAGTTTTTAAGTTCCTCTCTTGTATTATGTGATGCTTCCATTTTAGCATGTTTTGTACACACTTTGAATGCAAAGCCTATGGCACAGATCTTATTTGATCTCTAAGACATTTAAGTTGTTGTCATCACTGGACACAAAACTGTGCATTTCTTCTCAGGAGTGTGACCAGTTTCCCACAGTAGTGCACCCAAGAAGCCAATCTTATTTCACCACATTAAGCTTCAGCTAAAATATTGTATGCACTCCTGGGCTTTATATTTAAGACAGGATGTAGAGAAACTGGAGAGAATCCAGGGGTGAACAACAAAGGTGATAAAGTGGTTGGAATATAAACTATACAGGGAAAAGTGGGGGGAATTAGATATGTTTAGTCTGTAGAAAAGGAAATTTAAAAGAAGATATGATATTTGAAAGGATGCCATAAGAAGAGGGAAAAATATCATGCTCCTTTGCCACCGAATGGCAAGGCACAAAGCAGTGATTAAATCTCAGGGAAAAAACCCCATAACCACAGTACAATGGAACAAGCTGACTGGAATCGTCACTGAAGTTTTTCAAGAAGCTAGAGCAGGGGTGGCAGTTATTTGGGTGGCGGGCCACATAATGAGTTTTGGTGTGCTCTTGAGAGCTTCTCTTGCACTTTCTCTCTCGCTCTTTGTCCCCACTCACTCCCACCCCCCATCCCCACCCCACCTAGACCTGCAACATATCCCAAGCCTCACCCTGCCCAGAACCTGCTGGCCATGCCTGCAGCTTATGCCAGCTCCTGCCTGTTATGTGCCAGCATCAGTGGTGGATACAGGTAGCAGGTTCCAGATGGGAATTGGGGCATCTGCCCGGGTCCACAGCTGATGCTGATGCTGATGCTGATGCATCAGTGCTGGGTGGAAGCTGTTCTGCCTGCCCCCTTCCATCCTGCCCCCGTGCAGCAGAAACAGCCCCACCCTCCCAGCACCATGTAGCAGCTGGAGCCACCAGCTGTCTGTGGGCTGGGTCCCATGAATTTTGTGGCTGCCCACCCACAGGCCAAATACAAGCAGTTGGCAGACCAGATTTGGCCTGTGGACCGTGTTTTATCCGCCCTTGAGCTAGAGAGGCATCGGTTTGGACAGTGGTTTTCAGCCTTTTAAAACTCAAGTCAGTACTTGTTAACTTTTTGGAATGTAGTGGCTAATTCTAAATGCTAATTTATTTCATACAGTGCTTAACTTCTTGCACCCTGTGGCACCCTTAAAAGGGTTTCATGGGGTGGCAGGGCAGACAGCAGTAGGCAGGGCTTCCCCTGAGAGCTGAGCTGAAGGTGGTATATAGTGGTTGCAGTGACAGGGCAGATTGGAGAGCTTGGGGGAGGTTTATTAGATCCCTGAAGGAGGCAGTTGTCCTTGCAGAAGACAATATCCACTGGTACAGACTGGTGCCAGGCAGGGGTGGCAGGAGCAGAATCCTTCTGTGCCCTACTCTCTCCTCAGTTTGTCCACTCCCTGCCACCAGTCTGTACCTAAGAAGGTACCCAGCACAGCCCCCATTGCTGCTACTGTTTCTCTGGGGACTTGAATGCCAAACCATTCCTTGTGACCCTTCCCATCAGCTCTGGGAGCTTGCAAGGAGCTAGAGAAAGGGCCTGACTGAAAAAGCTCTGCCCCCTGTTCTTACCATGGGAACAGCTGGCACAGGGGCTGTGGGGTGGGCAGGAGCTGTGCTTTTCAGCTTAGCTTGTTCTCTGATTCCTTCAGTGCTACCACAGCTGGTGGGAGAGGGTCATGTGGGGTGCTGCCAGAAAGTTGGGGCAGGTACGAGGTGTGTCCCATACATGCAGGAGCCACTGTTACCTCTCATAGAGACTGGGTGCCGTGGCATTCTACAAAGGATCTTGCCGCACCTTGGTTGAGAATCACTCATCTGGAATAATTTAGAAATAGCACATTCTGCATCTTCATAGTGAGTTAGACTGGGTGATTCTTGATTTAACTTCAAACAGTTTTATTCTGTCACGTGTATCTCCCATTTTGGCAAAGGGAAGCTGTATACACAAGTCCAGAAAGTGATCCTGTTCTGTTTGGCACATTGGGAAAATGGGAGAGCTACCTCAGGCACCCCATCATATCAGGAACTAGCTCCCTCAGAAGGGAGACATCCTTTTGGGATCTAGCTCAGTCCAAGGAGAGAGGTCTGCCTAGATCAGTGTACCTAACTGAAAAGCAGTAGCATTCACTTCAGTGGGCTAGGGAGCAGAGTGGGGTGGAGAACAAGAGGATCCATTCACTTTTTGCTCAATAGCTTAGTGGTTTTGGCACTTGTCCAGGAAGTTAAGGATCTGTGTCTTAGGTCCCACTCAACCAGAGAGGGTTGATCCCACATATCTCGCTTCCAGGGAGAGTGTCTGAGCTAGCAGGATATTGGCTGGACAGCCTGAGGGCACTTCCGATCCTTCTTGTTGAAGAAGAAC
This sequence comes from Gavialis gangeticus, assembly GCF_001723915.1. Taxonomy (NCBI): domain Eukaryota; kingdom Metazoa; phylum Chordata; order Crocodylia; family Gavialidae; genus Gavialis; species Gavialis gangeticus. The sequence continues at coordinate 343,521 of NW_017729028.1, read as the reverse complement.
CACTTGCTGGAATACAGTACAAGTTGTGAGATCATAAGGAGATCATGTCAGAGGGAGTCTGACTTTACCTTAAAAAGGTGGACGTTTCCTGGGGCAAAGAAGCTATAGCTTCTGTTCTCAATGGTGTTTATGGATCTTACTAAATCATTATTTGGCCCAAAATGCTTAAGCCTCACTGGGAGCGTGGGCCAGAACACAAGGCTCTCCATCTATCCCTTGCAAGAGGGTACCCACCTCCCTGAGCCAGAGGGGCAACCTCCTGTCTGACTTATTGGTGCTTAGAACCCAGGTCTCCCACTTCCTTGGGAAATGCCCTATTCACAAGGCTATTTACCAAACAGGAGGAGACATCCTCTTCTGCTGCATGCATGATCTCAATATCAGTCAGATGGTTAGCGTAACTTTTCTCAAAATAATTGGGAATTTGTGTGGGTTTTTTGTAGCTCTCCAATGGAATGGGTTTGAAATGGAGCTTAGAGAGAGGTAAACATCTAGAGGACCATTCTGTATCACTTCTGAGCATGCAAAATTGGCCAAGTTCAGTCACTTAATTGTCTTTCCACTGGAGACCTGAATGGAGATGCATAATGAATCTTGACATCTTAGAGTTTTTGTGGCTGTTGGTGGGGGTGGAATAAGTTTGGGTTTAGTGACTTGGGAGCCTAAAAGCTGAAAAGTCTCACTTACATGTCTTGGGAAGTAGACTTGGCTTATGTTTCTAAGAAGGAAGGTATGTAAGTATGCTGCTTTATTTGCACATAGCAAGCACATCCCCACAAGCATGCACGTGTGGTTTCTGGTGCTGCAAGCCAGTTTTGATCCTGGAATCAAAAACAGTGGCGTGGCACATGTGGCTACAGCATGTGCTGCCAGAAATGGAATCTGGTTGGCCAGGCTCCCAGCGGCTGGCTTGATGCTATTGCTACCCCAGCACCCCAGCTAAGGCTGTTGGAGCCAGCTCAGGTGCTGGCCCCAGCCTCCCCTACCACACATGGGAAAATTTGCCACATGCCAGAGTGCGTGTGCATGGGCGTCCTCCAGGAACAAATAGCAGTGGCACAAATATATGCCACTGCTATTTATCCCACAGGAAACGTGCACTTCTGCATGTGCATGCTCATGGGGATGTGCCCAGTGATTTCAAGTTTCATGTAGTAACCAAGGTTAGATCCAGTGGAGGGTGGGGGGTTGGTATTTAATTCCTCTTCAATTCCTCCTCCACTCCTGCTGTCAGTGGGAGCCAAGGACCTGCTGGAGCTGAGCTACTCTGTTCCTCTTCCTGAGCTGGGTGGGCAGTTAGCAGCCCTTGCCAAATTAGCCCAATCCTCCCAGAGCTGGGAGGATCCTCCCTGCCCTGTTCCTGAGCTGGGCAGGGAGCCAGCAAACACTTGTCACTTCCTGCCATCTCAGAAGCCAAGGGCCCAATCCTGACTGCACCCTCTTTTCCAAAATCCTAGATCCATTTTTGGCAATTAATTTACTGGAAAATATTTCTAAGCAGGGCATTTAATGAGTTACCCTAACACATGCCAAACAGGTATTTAAGGTATTAACAAATAATGGTTGCAAGGAAATGCAACAGTATGGTTTACAAATCAACTCACCACCACCCAGATTAGTTTGAATTGCGTTGGGCTTTAGCCAATGAATTGTTTGTGCTTGAGCTAAAACTGTACTATAATATATCTAAAAAGATGTGTGTCTGATTGATAAAGTGAATGAGCAGAGCTGGCTGTATGACCTATTCATGTTTTACCTGTGTATGAAAATGATACACACTGACTGCTTGTGGTACAGTTGGTGTCTAGTATTGTTGAACCAATTGCTCAAATCCTAGTTAGCCACAGCTCTTAGATTTCCACAAGGTGCATCAGACACATCTATCCTGCTGAGCGTAGGGGACTGAACTGCATGCCAGGTTTCATGTCCATTTAAGATATAAAATTGTGCAGGGGACTCCATAGATATACGGAGCTTTTGGACTTGGGAGCAGAGCTGCATAACTAGTTTGGTGAAAGCAGGCAGGTTTTTGACAGTCATCTGGCTCATATTAGGTCACTTACAGGAAGTGCCTGCTAAATAGTTAGTACAGAGGTAGAAGTTAAAGCTATGGAAGTAGATCAACTCAACAGTAATTAAGGAGAAAAGAATTAGGAGGAGGCACCCAAGAACTGAATCTTGAGACACCAATAGAGCAAGAAGTGGTGGAAGAAATAAAGAAGTGTCTAGACTAGACGCATTAGAGTACAGGTATACAGCCTTAGGGTGAATAGAAGATATTACTGAAAGTGGCGGAAAAATCAAAATGGGGGGAAAATAAAAGGCCCTTACAGCTAAGCCACAAAGAGATTCTTAGGAACCTTAATAAGACCAGTTTATAAAGCTGAGAAGGTAGAAACAGGAGGACAGTGGAAGGAAGAAGTTGGAGCCAAACTTTAAAATGTGCAGTTCTGGAAAAGTGTTTTAAGTTTAAGGATTCCTGACATATGCTCAGTAGAATCAAATGGGAGAGGGAATGAGAAGTCATATTTGGAAAGAAAAAGGATCAGGGAATCAGTCATAGACTAGAAGTCAATAGAAGGAGAGAAACATCAGAAAGAGAGGGGGTAAAAATGGTGATGCATGAAGAGAACGAGACTGAGATTTTGTATGAAATCCTAACAAACTTCTTGAAAAAAAACTGCTAAGTTGCTGAGCAGAATGGAATAAAGGAAGATAGGAGAGCTTAGAATGGAAAGAATTTTGAGATTTCAGAAATACTCCTGTTCTGCCTCTGGATGAAATAGAAAGCTTCTCCCATTTTTCAAGAAAATGCTGACACACACACCAAGACCCCAAAGTAAGCAACAGACCAGTAATTAAGGCACTTACCTGTAGGGTAAATTGGAAGGTAGGACACATGCCTGCCTTGCTGCCCCCCTTTCCTCCGCTTCCCTGGTTGTCATGTCATCAGCTTGGCTAGACCAGAGCCACACGGGGTAGGGGCAAGGGCAAATGCATGCTGCCCACTGCTGGCTCAGGACTCCCTGTCCTGCTGCTCTTCCCCTGGGATCCCCATGCCAGCCACATGTCCCTGTCTGCCCAGCACCAATGGGAAGCACAGCTGCACACTGTCACTGCTCCAGCTGCTGCCAGAAGGGCAGGGGGTGTGTTGCTATGGCATCGTGGGGCTCCTGGGGGAAGGGCAGTAGGGCGAGGAACCCCAGGGCTACAGAAGGCAGCCTGCATCCTTGCTCCCACCTTGTACACAAATCTCAGAGGGCACATGCCCCCACCCCAGGGGGAACATGCACCAGTGAGGAGCTGCTGTTCCCCACACCCCCTGAATGAACGACCCATGGCTCTGTCCCACTCCCTACCCCAGCCCTGGGGCCCCATGCACTGCCCTGGCTGAGCATCACCCTCAGCCCCTACCCCACTCCTTCCCTTACTGTGGAAGCCTTGATCTGCCCCTCCCATTCCCTCTTCACCCCCCATAGACTTACCTGTAGGGTACTGCTCTCTAGGCTGCCAGGCTCTTTCCTGGCCACGTGCATGTGTGGGTGTGCAGGTGCACGTGGTGGACCCTGTGTCCCACTCCCAGCAGCCCCAAGCAGCCCCTTGTAGGCTGGAACGCTGCTAGTCTGCACAAGGAAACCTGCATCCCTGCACAATGCAGCGAAGCTGAGATAAATGCTGTCCTGGAGTTGTGTAGCCCAGGACCGGGACTTGATGATCCCATTCCGGGACTGTCCTGCCCAATTAGGGGTAGAGTGGTTGCCCTACTTACCTGGTATGTGTGAGATTTGGGTTTCAATCCTTGATTTGCCAGATTCAGAGAAGAGGCTTGAATCTGAGTAGTCTATATCCCTGGTGAGTGCCTAATCAATCAATCAAGTGCCATCATTGCCAAAAGGGTTAGCAACACGACGCACAAATGTTCTCCACTTGGTTCTGTCTGTTGTCAGCCTTGCCTACTCCCTATATATGTAATCTAGTCCATTATTCCACATCTTTATACCACCTCTTCCTTGGTCATTCCCTCTTTCTCTTCCCTGGCATGTAACTGTCTATTATATCCTTTTCTAGTCTATCTCTTTTTGTTCCTAGAGTGTTTCCATGGTACTTCAGTTTCTCCTTTTTCACCATTTGCATCAGTTCAGGCTTGGTTATTCTAAGGAGTCTCCAGGCCATGGCACAAATTACTTTAAAGACATCATAAAGGCACTTAAAATGAGAGCAGTCATTAGTTAATGGATGTTAAACTGCCATAAGTACCCTCTAAATGTTTTAAAGATAAGCCACTCAAGAGGAGGTTTATTTTGGAAACATTTTACCCATGCTATTTTAAGACATTGTTTGAATGGTCAGGAGAGGTAAAATGCTTCCATTCGTCCATGTACAGCTCCCAGCTACTCTACCCCTTTCTACTCTACTGGTTCCTGCCTCCACTCCCTCCACCCTCCCACTCCCCGCTGACAGCAACTTCTCTGAGCCTAACTGCAGACCCATCATGGAGCCAGGAAGCCTGTTTTTTTCCAGCTACATGGTTTGGATGTGGGAAGCTCAATTTCAGCCTCAGCAGAGAGCCCCAAGGAACCTGCTTCTTCTGGGCTCTGTGCTCTGGCCAGTGCCCTAAGTGCAGAGCAGCCGCATCTGATTCAACTCTAGCATAGAAGGAAAAGCATCTTCCCCCAGGCTGTGCTTGGGCTGAAATAGTTGCAGCTGCTGAGCACTGAGAGTGGCTTAACAGCTGTGGGACCTTGGCTCTGGGCATGATTTTTCTGGTTCCAGGGTCTCGCCACCTGGGCTAGAACAGCTTCCCCACTTGCTCCTAACTCAACTCCTCCCTCAAACCCAATCCCAGTTCACAAACGCATATAAGATTTTAGTCCTTTATTTTTCTCTTAATCTTTCCCCCACTCCCTTTCTGTTTATTTCCCCACTCCACCCCCTCCCTGCATCACTTCAAACAGTTTTTCAAGATTTATCCCCTTCCACCCTTTGCTCTGGCTGGAGTCCTGCTGGATGCAGAGGGAAAGAAGACCCTATGCTAGGGTGACATGCCTCCAAGCTACATGTCACGTGCCCCTCTCCCCTCCCACCACAAGGGAGGGATAGAGTCCTGGCTCCTGTTCACTCCCCTGCTTACAAACCACCTAGGCTAGGGACAGAAATTACATATAAACCTGTTTAAGTGATCAGAAACTGGTTTAAACCCATAACAGAACATAAGTGCACGTAAACTAGTTTCAAAATAGCCAAAACTGTTTTAAGATGAAACTAGTTGAATGTAGCATTGGACTGAACTGATTTGGGTCAAACCAGTTTATGGAACATCTGTCCCAGACTCCTTCCTGATTTAAGTTAAATTAGAGTGCCCCAGCATCCCAGCATGCTTTTCAGTCCTGGGCAAAGCTGGGCTATCCACTCCAGAGAGCAGGGCTAGTCCCGCCCCCTCTGCTTCCTAGCCGGGAAACAGCAGCATCTGCCTGGCTTTCCCCTGCCCCACCCTCTGCTGCTTGCTGTTCAAGCAGGGATACCTCCCTCTCCCATAGCAGAGACTCCAGCTGCATGGATCCCAACCCCCACAGTAGCTGAGAGGGGTCTGTGTGTGTGTCTTCAATTTCACTGGAACCAAGGCAGACAGGACAGTGTCCGCTTAGGGCTTTTTTGGAACTAATCAGCAGGTCAGCTGGTAATGTGCCTTCAATCCTTCTTTGGAAAAAGCTGTTTAAGAAGAGCTTGAACTAATGAGGCAGGCTTTGTGTTCTTGATGATGAGCTGCCTCCTGGCTTGGCTTGCTTGCTTCAAAGGCTGCAGTCTGTCAGTGTTCGAGAGGGGGCAGAGAGAGGTATGAGAAATTACCTGTTTTGCAATGCCTGGGACCTGTGAGTGCCATCAGATTACTGCAGGTAGTATGAAGAAGCAGGGAGAGGGAGACTGAATAGTACAGTAACATTGACAGATGCACACACACCCCTTTGCCTCAGAGTGCTAGCTGGGTGCCGGGGTCTGACAACACTCCCACGCCTTAACTAGTGAGCCCAGGAGAACCTGGTGAGGGCTGCTTCTTCCTCCCCCTCAGCTAGAGACTGTGCAGGCCAGGGTGGGGTTTAAACCCCTCCCTAATCATAATGTCCTGCCAGGGCCTGGCCATGCCCCCCCTCAGCTCAGCAGTGTGGAATGGAAGGGAGGGCTGCTCTAGCACCCCCCGGCTTCTAGTCTGAGCCACTGCAGGCAAGTGCCTGCATTTCTTCAGTCCAGAGGAAATGTCTGTACAGTTGCAACCTGATTCAATCTAGTCAGATTAGACTAACCTGCAAAGATTGAATTAATTCAAGCTCAGGCCTTTTGAATGTCTGTCCCTAGTCATAGTGGCAAGTCAGTTGTGCTTGTCTGAGACAACATGAAGCCTTCACATGTTTTAAAAATACCATAATTTTATGACATCACAACATTCCACATATTTCTGAAATTATACAAGTAACCTGTGCCAAAGCCCTCAGCCTCTTGTTGGAGCTGTTATAATGCAATGTAAATAATTATTTACTTATTGCTTGTGGTGGGTGCAGAGATCCCACCTCAGGAAAACAGCTGGGTATTCGTATCCCACTGCTATTTCCACCACGTGAGACGGGCCAGTAGGGGGCGCTCCTGCATTGAGCCGCTCACCTCTCTGCACCTGCCACATTGCTCACTCATAGACTTCATAGATTTCATAGACATTTGGGCTCAAAGGGACCCTGGAGGATCATTGAGTCCAGCCCCCCACCCCAGGGGCAGGAAGTCAGCAGGGATCATAGGATCCCAACAAGATAAACGTCCAAATGTGTTTTGAAGGTGTTCAAAATGGGTGCTTGAACTGTCTCAGGTAGCAGTCTGTTCCAAACCTTGCAGGCTCAGACAGTGAAGAAGTTCTTTCTTATGTCCAGCCTGAACCAGTCACAGTGGAGTTTGTGACCATTTGATCTTGTCATCCCTTGGGGGGCTCTGGTGAACAGTTGTTCCCCCAGATCCTGATGAGCACCCCTGATAAACTT
>NW_017729028.1:322103-331499 GCF_001723915.1 Gavialis gangeticus | reverse complement strand
GTTGTTCCCCCAGATCTTGATGAGCACCCCTGATAAGCTTATAGGTGGCCATCGGATCACCCCCGAGCCTGTGCTTTTCCAGGCTGAATAACCCCATTGCACTCAGCCTCTCATAATAAGATCTGTTTTCCTGACCTCTGATCAAGCGTGTGGCTCTCTGTGCACCCTCTCAAGCTTCTCCACATCCTATCCTTTTTCAATTGCGGAGCCCAAAACTGGATGCAGTACTCCGGCTACGGCCTCAACAAGGCCGAGTACAATGGGAGAATGACGTTCTGGGATCTGCTTGAGAAGCATCTATGGATACAAGTCAGCATTTTGCTCAGTTTACTAGCTGCAGCATCACACTGAACGCTCATGTTCATCTTGTGGTCAACTATGACCCCCAAGTCCCTTTCATCTGTAGTGCTAACCAGCGTAGCACTACGGAGCCTATAAGCATGGTGCAGGTTTTTCTTCCCATGGTGGAGAACCTTGCATTTTTTGGTGTTGAACACCATCAGGTTCTCGTCCGCCTATTTCATGAGTCTGTCCAGATCTGCCTAGATCACCCTCCTGTCCTCAGGTGCGGATGCTTTACCCCAGAGTTTGATGTCGTCGGTGAACTTGGCCAGTCTGCTTCTGACACCAATGTCCACATCATTGATGAAGATGTTAAACAATATAGGCCCTAGCACAGAGCCTTGTGGGATCCCACTGGTCACAACACACTCATTCACTTTTAGACTCTAGGCTAAAACCAGAGAAGCCAAAAGTTGGTTTTGGCAAATTTGGCATTTTCTAATGAAAAAATGTTTCATCAAATAAATTCCTGGCCAAGTCTAACAGAGGGGTTTATGAGCATGTGATCTAGAGAAAAGCTTTTGTTTGGTGTCAGTCAAAAATGGGCAAGGGAACCGGTAGAGCTACGTGGCAGAGCTGAGGAAGGGGGTTAAGTGACCTGGGAATATAGGAAGTCAGGTTTCTGTAGACACTTGCTAGATCAGAGTGATGTGGCATGCATGCTTCAAATAAGGAATGTGAGAGTCTGGTACTGCACACGTTCAGAAGTCATTCAGATGGCTATGTACGAGCAGTGCTGAATAGTTTAAAGCACCATTTTTTAAACGAACTATAAATGCCAAAGCTCAGGAAAATGCATTAACAATAAGGAAACAGGAGGTTAAAGAAACAAAACAAAAAGCTACCTCCCTTGCACTGCAAATTAGGTAAAATTTCCATGCAGGAAAAAGTAATATCCTACATAGGTGATTAACATAAATACTTTGGAGTGAAGGGATCTTAATCAGAAAATAGCATGGTTTATTAGTAAAAATTGCTGCAGAAAGGAAATTGGTTGATAGAGAGTTGGTCTAGAAATATCTCGGTTCTAATGCCTGCTTTTAGCCCCAAATGATCCTAATACAAACAAGTGAAGAGCAAAGCTTTGAAACAAGTTAGGGAAACTATATGTCACTACTGTTACCAGCTTTGGTTTCCCCACTATGCAATGGAAACTCTAAGTCTATTGGTACTAAAGGGATTAAATAGGTTACTAGGGAAACAGATTTTTGTCAGCAGAGTGCAGTTAGCTTTTATAGTCCACTTAATTTTTAATATGTGTTTTGCAGACAGATATATTGCATAGAAAATGCACATGGACAGCTGGTACGGGACCTAGATTTTAATCCCAATAAACAGTACTACCTGGCTAGTTGTGGCGATGACTGCAAGGTGAAATTCTGGGACACTAGGAACATCAATGAGCCGGTGAAGACACTAGAGGAGCATTCCCACTGGTAGGGTGAATTATCTGCATGATGTTTTGTGGGTGGATGGTTTATGTAATTTATTCAGCTAATTATTTTACTGTTTAGAAACAATGCAAGCTAGCTATGTTTATGCTGTTGTGAATAATATTTTTTTCTGCATGGAGGAGTGGGATTTAACATGTGGATGTTATTTGTGTGTCTTGTAAATTAAGAGTGGGGGAATGTTAATTTAGTTCCTAGCAAGATATTGACAATGCCATCTCAAAGATGGGAGACAGTGCACTGTACAGAACTTCAAAACAGAGGAGGAGGGTTCACCTTTTCACCTTCCTAATTCTGGGTTGTATTACCACTCCTAGCATAAACAGCCTTCAAGTTACAGCATCCTCCCTGTTCTTTCCATAGCAATGTTGTATAAAAGTTGTGTTGCTGCCCCACCCCACCATACTCCTCATCCTTTAAGCTTGTACACGCAAAAGGGTAGAGGTCATTTTTGGTCATTTTGCCTTCTGAGGGAATGTTCTTTCTTGACCTGAACCAGGACTTTCCAAGCTACTTTACTTTGATCTGGCCCAGTGCCCCTTCAGAAAGGAAGGAAGCAAAGTAAAATCTGATCTATAGGTTTTTTTAAGGGATTAATCAGTCCACTTTGAAAGCACCCTTCTATAAATTGGGAAAGCCAAGCCATTCATATTTTGTGGGATACAGCTTGAAGAATCTCTTGCAAAATAAAGCTGGACCCTGAAGCCAGGTTGACAGTGGTGTGAATATGAGAATTAATAGAAGCAACATTTTCATTTTTTGAGAAGATTAAAACAAAAATAATAGAATACAAGAAAGATCGCAAGACATTTGGCATTAACTTGATATACGGAATGTAAAAACTGTGGAGAAACCTAATCTTCCTTTTGTTTTTAGGATCTATTTTAATTTTTCACTGTGATAATGTTGAGAAGTTTTCTTTAAACTAACAGGTTATTTTTAATTCATATGTTGCTTTGGGGATTTTTTTTAATATTTAGAAATGTTATAATATTGTTGACAAACAAAAGGATAAGCAAACATTTATTCTGGAGGAATTATTTCAGAGCTGAGTCTTCCTCCCCTCCACATTTCCCTCTATTCCCCCATCCCCATACATATTTGTTGAATGTAAAAGGTATGCCCTTAGCAAATCAAAAAATTGGGAACATCATAACCTAAATAAAATAGCAAAAAATAATCTGTAGAATGGAGGGTATCTATTCTACCCATAATTAACAAATTAGATAACACTCAAGGAATTTTTTCCATATTTAGAATGAAAATCATTTCAATGTAACTTCAACTCAAAGTAATTTAAATAGTTCAGCATACATATTTACTGCCTGTATAGAGGAGCCTCTTGTAATATTATTTTTTATTTTAGGGTATGGAATGTCCGCTACAATCATTCTCATGATCAGTTAGTCCTTACTGGCAGCAGTGATAGCAGAGTCATATTGTCTAACATGGTATCAATTTCTTCCGAACCCTTTGGACACCTGGTAGATGATGATGAACTTAGTGACCAAGAGGACCACCATCAGGAAGAGAAGTATGAAATTCATTAGTTTTCAAATAAGTATTTTTCATTACAAGCTCTTATTTTAATAATTATCATGCTATTCTTTAGTGACTTCAGGATCTTTGTATACACCCCTTGCAGGTATGTAGTTCTTTCTGTTCAGCTCAATCTGCTGCATCACTGTTTGGTATGGGATCCACTTTTCTGAAAAACTAATTAACACAGTTGTAGTTGTATTTTCACTGGTGTAAGTGGGATGATGACACTGAGGACCTGAACCAAAACAGGAAGTCAGGGGAAAGATTCCCGTTGACTAATAGATATTGGATCAAGTGCAGAGCCCACATTTTATAATATTTATTATATAAACTTTGGGAGTATTCTTTGCTGCATCAAGTTTCTTCCATTCTTTCTTCCATAATTTTTTGGCAAGTTTAACTCTCTATAGTAGACCTTCCATACACAAGCATGAAGCACATATTTTTAATTGCTAACTGATACCTTTGTTACTTGCAGTCTTAACATAACTCATGATCTCTTTTAGAAAATTATTTGTATGTATTATACGTGAGATCTGTTTCACTTAGTTGTTGAAACTGTTAAACAAAAGCTTCTTTCCAGCCCTTTATAGTGTTATGGTTAGCTTTTGTTCACTCCACCCTGGTGTGTAATAAGCAGGGATCCTTGTTTTCTCTGATTAAAAATCGCAAATTCTCTGATTAAAAACTTAAAGCCTATGATAAAAACCAAAGGCCCCCAGAGAGTTGCTCGTGCCCCACACTCCTCCCCACAGCCTCAACAATTCTCCTGATGCCCCTCACAACAGCCCCCCCAGACACAGACACACAGGCGCAGACATGCAGACACAGAGGCACACACAGACACTGACCCCCACCCCAGCAGGTAAGTGTGTGTGGGGGGAAGGGGTGGGGCAGGGCAGGGGGGAAGGGAAGGTGCTGGGGAGGTAGATCAAGAAGCGAGGGAGCATACCCCGGTGCCCACTCCTAGCAGTAGGGCCAGGGGCTGAGGGCAGGGTTGACACTCTGTGGGCCACACATGCGCCGGCTGGCCTGACAGGAGGTTTGCACATGGAAGCCACCACTGCACCTCTGCCACTGCACCCTGCTCTACCATCCCACGGCCAGCCACATGGCTTTGTGGGCAAGTGTCACAGGGCGTGGCAGTGTGGTGGCAACCACCGTGCGTGGGCCACATACGTGCCACCTGGCTGGGGGGTGGAAAGGGGGGCTTGCATACAGTGGCCACTGCTGCATCACTGCTTATGCCCTACAGCCGGCTGCATGGCTCTGCGGTGTTGTGGGGTGGTGGCGGCTGCTTGCTGGCTGTGGGGTGGGGGGGCTTTGTGGGCAAGCGCTGCCACTGCAGAGCCATGCCCTTTGCCCCTGGATCCTAGAGGCAAGTGGGACTTGAGGGTCTGGGGAAGGGGGCTGGGGGCTGAGGGAGCAGGGGGTGCTGTTGGCCTACGTGGCACACTGCATTCAGGTGCAGGGCTTGGGGGTGAGGGCAGGGGTGCCCCTCTGTAGGGGGCTTTGCAGCAAGCTATGTGGGGCATGCATGCTGCCTGGCTGGCTGCCCAGGGGAGGGCAAAGGGGGTGCTCACATGTGGGCGGCTGCACAGCTCTGTGGCCTGCTCTGCACCGGCAGCGAGGGACGGTGGATGGGGGGAGGGGAGGCTCATACAAGGTGGCTGTCACCGCTGGCACAGTCCCACAGGTAAGCGGCAGCAGCCACTGTGTACCAGCAGTGACAGCCACTGCATACTAAACCTCCCCATGCCACCGCTGCTGCCGCAGAGCCATGCTCAGAGCTGTGCGGCTGGCTGGACAGTGACAGCAGCAGTGCGGTGGCAGCTGTGGCTGCCACGCTGCACAGGATGGTGGTGGGGATGGCTGCGTGCTGCCCGGCCACCACCAGACTGCCACTGCTGCCTTGCGACTACCCGCACAGCTCTGGGCATGGCTCCGTGGCGGCACGGGGAGGTTTTGTATGTAGCGGCTGTCTCTGCTGGCATGGCCCCACAGGTAAGCGGCAGCAGCCGCCTTGTGCGAGCCCCCCTTGCCCCCACGGCCAGCATCCCTTGCCACCACTGCAGAGCTGGCCAGCTGTGCAGCTTTCAAGCCGGCTGCATGCAAGCCTTCCCCTCCCCCTCCCCTGGGCAGCTGGCCAGGCGGCATGTGCGCCCTGCATCGCTTGCCCACAAAGCCCCCTGCAGAGGGGCGCCCCTGCACTCAACCTCCCGGCCATGCACCTGGTTATGGTGTGCTACCTGGGGCCAGCAGCACCCCCCACTCCCTCAGCCCTCAGCCACTTTCCCCAGCCCTGCCCCACAGCCCCCAAGCCCCACTTACCTCTAGGATCCAGGGGCGAAGGGTAAGTCTGAGCCTGAGCCCAGCCTTGGCTGACTCAGGCTCAGGCACCACCCTTCCCTCTCTCCCTTCCGTTCCAAGCAGGGCTGGGGATTTCCTGCCCTTTCTGCTATCAGCGCTTGCAGGTTTGTTCCAGCCTGCAAGAGCTCTTTGCAAAAGCAGAGAATCTGCAGATTTCTCTGCTAAAAAGGAAATCCGCATTTTCTCTGATTAAAAACAGGGAATCCATGGTTTTCTCTGTTCCTCTGTAGGAAATGGAAAACCCGGATCCCTGGTAATAAGGGTAGATGTGTTAGTGAATTTATTTTTTCCTACAAAAAAATAGCATTGCTTAAACTTGGATATAAAATGTACATTGCCTAGCCTATACTTTCAAATACTCTATTTACTTGAATATAAAATGAGGTCTTTTCCCCCAATCAGTATGGGGAAAAAAGCCCCATGTTTTACATTTGCATGCAAGGAAACCTCATTAAATACATGGGTGATCATTAAACTTCTACCAAAAACAGTTAATAGAAACCAACTATAAAACTGATTAAGTGCAACCAAAGTTGAGCATGACTATAAAACACATGGCCCATGTTAGGCAGGCATACTGATAGGAACCTACCACAAAGCTAGGTTAGTGCAGCCAGCCCATCTGAACAAGGTGCATGGTAATGCCCATTGTACTCAGTCCCCCTCAGTGCTGACTCTCTTCCAAGTCATGGTGAACCACTGCACTGAATACATTTCGACTTGATCTTCACTCTCACAGCTGAGCTGAGCCTTTCTTTCCCATTTGCAATGATTCCTGTTTCTTCACCAGCCTTAGATGTCTGGCAAACATTATGGGGTCCCAAATAGTTCACTGAGCATCTTTCTGTTACCTCCTCTCTCAACCTGTCTCATATGATTAGTGTGGCCCCACCCTCCATGATGTGGGGTCCACTTCCATGAGGTGGAGCCGGACAAGGTTCCCCTGTACCTTGTCTGCATATACATTTTTGGAGGATCATAGGACTTGTGACACAAACACCCAGTTCCAGTCATGACTGGTGGGCAGATTTGCACATGGATCCTTTGTGGGGGGTATCTGAAGTGTACACACATACTGAGCAGTGCTGAACTATATGGTCATCATGGTTTGAAACACTATTAATTTGGCAGTGGCCCAGCCCAATGAACTATCTGGTAAATCATGAGCCTTTTGGCTTTGGACTAGTGTCATGCATAGTTTGTATCTAATATAGATAGGTACAAAGGAGTTTCCAGAGTACCTGTGTTTAAATTAGAAGTGTGTTTACAGAGTACCTGTGTTTAAATTTGCAGCCATTTAAAAAAAAAAAAAAAAAGGTAAAATGCATAAGTTCTGGATGAACTAAATTATTATATGCATGTTTATTTCAAAGTCAGTGTTTTCAGATTTGTCCCTCACTTCCATGTGCTCAGGGTCTGAAAGTAAGGTGGGTAGAGGGGCAGGGAAACAAGTTGTGGGGGCAGATGACCCCTGCAGACTTATTTTCCTTGCTGTAGTAGTGGACAGGGAACAAATTCTAGACAACCCTCCAATAATTAGATTCTATACCTGAAAAATTATAACACATTTATACATTTTTCATATATAGAATCTAATTATTGGGGAGGGGTCATGTTTTATATTTGAGTAAATACCGTTACTTATATGGCACTTTTCACAACAAGATCTCATAACACCTAGCAAAAAAGTTGAAAACCATTATCCTGATTTTCTAAAGAGGGAAACAGGAGCACATAGGAAAGAAGTGATTTGCCTTAGATCACCAGCAGCAGGCCAGTAGTGAACCAGAGAATGAGGTTTCATGAGTTCTAGCCAGGCATCTACTTATATACAGTACAAACTATGTGTGATATTAGTCCAAAGGCTCATGATTTACCACATAGTTCATTGAGCTGGCCTCCAACTGAGTTAACAGTGTTTCAAGCTACAGTGACCACATAGCTCAGCACTGCTCAGTATGCGTGTACACTCCAGATACTGCGCCCCCCCCCCCCCCAAAAGGATCCATGTGATAATTAGGGTCCACTCATGTTGTAACCAGGTGTTCTTGTTACAAGTCCTGGGATGCTCCAAAAATTTATATTCAGATGAGGTGCAGGGAAATCTTGTGCAGCTTTCCCTCCTGGGAGGGAGGCCCACACTAATCATACATGCCAGGCTGAGAGGGGGTGACAGAGAGATTCTGGGTGAACTGTATGTAATATTGGGGCTCGCAGTGACTTGGAAAAGAGTTACTGGTGGTGGAGACTGCACTTAATGGGTACTATCATATGTTTTATGCAGATGGGCTACACTAACTTATTCTTGTGATAGGTTCCCATCAGCACATTTGTCCAAAATGTGGGCTCTGGCCTTGATCCATGTGTTTTATAGTCATGCTCAGTTTTGGCTATGTTTAATCAGCTTCATAGTTGGTTTCCATTGCTGAGCACATGCTGCTTTTGGCAACAGTTTAATAATAGACAGTGTGTTTAGTAAGATTTCCTTGTATACAATTATAAGACAAGGGGCTTTTTCCCTCATGCTAACTGAAGGAAAAATCTTTGTTATATTTGAATAAATACAGTAGAAGGAATTATTATTATTTTGTCTCTTTGTGGGCATAAATGTCTGCTCATATTTTTGTGCATATTTCTAGTGCTTTTGTACACGTGTTCTTTACTGCCATATGCTATACTGCATACTACACACTTTTTTCCTCCTAAAACTTAGCTAATAAATATTGGGGTGAGTGTTTTAAGTAATGAAGCTGACTTTTACACTGGAATAGAGATATTGGTTGCTATGACAGCTGTTGGGGGACTCTGCTCTTTCCTTTTCCCAGTGGTATGGAAGAGGAATGGAGTCTGCTCTTCAAATCTCTCATTCTGTCCTTGCAAAATCCACAGTTCAAGCTTTAACTCCATTGCAGCCATTTCCAAATTGGCAGTAGCTTTTGGCTGAGCAGTGAGCAGTTCAGCAGCAGCTGTAACAGGGTTAAAGCTTGAGCTGTGCAATTTGCAAGGACAGAGTGAATAACGCTGAAGAATAGACTCTGTCCAGGCTTACTGTGGCCTCATTCAGCCATGACTCTGGAAAAATCTTTTTTCCCTCCTTCATTCTGCCTTCCCCCAACAAGATTTTGTTCTTATTTTGGGACATGTGGTATGCAAGAAAATACTGTAATATTCTGATGTAAAAGTAGTAAGCTGGGTATAGTGCAGAAAGAAAGATGCTTCTTGCTATGAACCCTTTAAAAATAAATAGTAAGGACAAATGGATAACAGAAAGATTAGAGTTACTCAGTTATACTACATGCATTTTTGTTGGTTCAATTAAAAGTTCTTAAAGCTGTATTTAGAGTTACATACTTAATTTTTATATCCTTATGAATAAATGCAATGCATGAAAATGTCAGCAGCTTTAACTGATATAGACCTCCTGGGCTCGCTTGCTTTGCTGTAGGAACCATTGTTTTCCAGTGTCAACAAAGGAAAGTCACAGCACAGTCTTTAAGTCCCTAAGTTCCCACCACAGTATACTCTGGGACTAAAGAAAAGACTATGCTCTTAGTTTAAGCAATGATCCAAATGTATAAACAAGGCTCATTAAGCATGGCACTGTGATATTAGCATCCCTTATTTCAGGGTTTCTAATAATTGCTTTGTGGCTGCAATTAAGAGTCCTTGAAAATGTGGGCAGTAATTCTCA
>NW_017729028.1:314866-317103 GCF_001723915.1 Gavialis gangeticus | reverse complement strand
TGATATTAGCAGCCCTTATTTCAGGGTTTCTAATAATTGCTTTGTGGCTGCAATTAAGAGTCCTTGAAAATGTGGGCAGTAATTCTCAAAACTAATGGGAAATTGACTGCTATAGAGTTCTCTCATAAATTCAATTCATATGTTCAGTCTTGGCGTTAATGATAATGATTAACCTGTTCAACAATGGCAGTCAGAAATTGCTGTATGGGGGGACAAGCTTTAGGGCCTGGACATACTACACAATTGACCTTTATGCTGGTATAAATAAGGAGAAAATGGACAACATAAATCCTGGGCTAACTTCACTGAATCTAGTGTAGAGTTGTTTATGAAACCAGGGGTACAACCATAATAGGGTGATCATACTGTATGTGTCATGTGTTCATCACTTACTCTACGAGGTAGTGGTTTGCTCATTGCAAATAGGCAGTCACAAGCTCTTCTGCCAAGATATTGCAAGGTTCTGTAATAGCACCCATGGCAGCAGACTGTAGGCTAAGGTGTTCTTCCACTGGCTCTTAATTTCAATGTAACGTATGTCAGCGTTCAGAGTGATATAAATTCCAGTCATGTGGGTGTGTTGTATATTCAGGCCCTTAGACTTGTTCTTTGAAAGACTCCTTTTTATAAATCTAACATGAGGGATTACTTTAATCACCCTGGAGATAGCATGACTTCACTGTCTTTGCCTTTCCAGGTCCACTCCTAAATTTAGAGAGTTTTTGTGTCATACCTAGGCCTTTAGAGCACTTGCTTCTTAGATTGAGGGAAGCTACTCCCTGATGAACAAATCCTGTATTGCAGTTGTGGTTGGCTTCCATCCCACTGGGTATTTGGGTTCCTCTTGTTTTCTATCTCTTTCTAGGTCCAGCATCCACATGAACTGGACATTTGTACTGTGTGTGCCACCCATAAAAAGCTGCCAAATGAATGCCTGTTTGCCTGAGTTACCTAATGAAGTAGTGCACAGCAGGTGATATCAGTCATTCCTGTTTCAGTTGCTTGCTGGTACAAAGCTTTACCCAGTACACATACCCTTTCTGTGCTTTGTTGAGATTTCACTACTATAGGGTGTCAGTGACCACACTCCCAAATGCCTCCCCTACACAGTACAACTTTTCTATTGAACCTTCCTTTGAAACTGTGTTTTATATTCCAACAGAGCTGTATTTTAGTAATATTTAAAACCTACAGATTTCAGAAATGTTGAGGCTCCATTACTGTATATTTTATTTAAAAATATATAGTATATATAGTAGTGATATAAATCCTTTTATGGATATATTACTGAAAAAGTTGGCACTCATTCTGAACTATGCAACCTTGGGGACTTAGGCACAAAGCTCAAAACTACCCACTTATTCTTGTTCATTTTATAATTAAGCTTGTGTCAATAATTTATTAATAATTTTTTTCTAGCTTTGTTAAGTTGAAGGAAACCAATTTAGTGGGTCTTTAAAATAATATGTCTTTTTCCTTTGGTGAAGAACAAGTAGAGATCAGAAATAAATGTGTCTGTGTCTTCTTTTTTAATTTATGGTATAGGTGCCCTTTATAAAGGCTTTCCTTTTTAAGGGAAGAATAAGGCAGGCATATTTTAAACACATAAGATTTGCAAACTCTAGAGTGGTTCAAAGTTCTAAGTAGTTAAGGTGGAGGCTAAGTTTCTGATACTGTCAGAGATAGGTGCTATATGGCCTAAGCCCTTTCCTGCCTGACATCTTACCAGAGAACATCAGGATGAAGATCAGTGCTACCACCGCTGCTCTCTGGTGTTACTTTTCTCACCTGCCATGTCTTTGATCCTCCTTAAAGGTGGGAGCTGGTTATGCCAGCTGATAAGTCCGGGCCTGTCCCTCAGAGGACTTTCTTCATGGGGGTCTGCCTACTTCTTCCCCTGCAGCCATGCCCCTGCTTTCGAGAAGTGATCCATGCACTAGCTTGGACAGGCTTCAGCCCTCTTGGCTTTAGTCCACTGGTTACTCTTGCTGTAGACCCCAAGCCTAGACTCACTTCCTCTGGCTGGCTTCTGAGTCTCATCCTTATTTGGCCCTTGGCCCCTCTCACTCTGCTTGGGGCTCAGGGCCTGGCCCTCTTGGCTGGAGTCTGTTCCTTTTTCCCTGTTGGGGCTCAGGATCTGGTCCACTTGGGTGGACCCTGCCTCTCATAGGGCTAAAACTCTGGAGCACCTCTCAGGGATTGCTGTGTGCTCTTCTTTCCCTCCACCCCCCCCCCCC
>NW_017729028.1:311108-314748 GCF_001723915.1 Gavialis gangeticus | reverse complement strand
TCAGGGGTTTCTGGGTTCTCTTCTTTCCCCCCCCCCCCCCCCCCCAAAGCCACTACTCGACCCCCCAGTTCTTAATCAGAACATAAGTGCAAACCCGTAAGCTGTGTAATAAAAAAACAAAACTTTCCCTTGTTGGGTCAGTAACTTCCTCACAGGCTATAAGTCCCCTTTAGCTCTATACCTGCATCTCTTGGGGATACTTTGGGTGCCAGTCAGTCCCTTTCTGTAGCCATTCTGATCAGGAGCTCCTTTCCCTGCTGCCTGCAGGGGCAGACTGGCCACTCTGGCTCAGGCCCTGGGTTTATATGCCTTGAAGCCCTGCTCCTTATCTTTTCAGGTGGCTCCCCAAACACACACAGGAGTTTCCCCTTTTAATTAAGGGCCAGCCTGAGTTCCTGCTAGTGCAGTCCTACACAACCAGCTTAGCTTGCTGCATTCTCTTAAAATAACAGGAGCTTTTGACTCCGTATTAGAGTCATTTAATAGTGAAATCATAAATACAAAACATACAAGAGGCTGCAGTGGCATCAGGCTTCAGTAGAAGAGCGTGTGCTAGCACCTGGTGCTTTTGGATATCCAACTGTAAGTGCTCTTTTTATCAAGATCACCTTTTCTACGTCCCTTTACCAGTTGCTATTCCTGTCTCTGGTCTGTAGGCTCAAAGATTCTCTCTGATTTAACCATAGTTTTAACTGTATCTCTTTTGCATTTGTCTGAATTCTTTTATCTGCAATAGGATCAGTGGCTGGCTTTGGTTTTTCTTTTTCTATTTTTTAGACACATTATTGATCCTAGATTTCAAGAAAATCAGCAAGTTCAAGGCAGTCTTCAGTATAAGGTAGTTCTTACCATTTCCTATTGGTAATAGTCCATTTTTTCTTAATTTTATTTTGTAGACAAGTGTTTTTTTTTCTCCCA
Organism: Gavialis gangeticus; assembly: GCF_001723915.1. Taxonomy (NCBI): domain Eukaryota; kingdom Metazoa; phylum Chordata; order Crocodylia; family Gavialidae; genus Gavialis; species Gavialis gangeticus. The sequence goes on along the minus strand of NW_017729028.1, from coordinate 313,830 downwards.
TAACCATGTCCCCATGCAATATTGCAGCATGCTTCCTCTTGTCTGCCTGTTTTGTTCACCTTTGTCTTTTTCTCTGAATCAAAGTTCTAGTTTTTAAATATTGTTCTGAAAAAAAACCTGTTGCAATTTGTTGGTTTTACTACCATATTTACTCAAATACAAGATGATTTCCCCCCTATTAGCATGGGGGAAAAAGTTTCTCATGTTATTATGCACTGAATACATTGTCTATAATTAAACTGCTGCCAAAAGCAGCATGAGCTCAGCAATGGAAAACAACTATGGAATTGATTGAATGAAGCCAAGACTGAGCATGACTATAGAACACATGGCCCATAATGAGCAAACATGTTGATGGTAACCCACTACCAGAAAGATGGGTTAGTGTAGCCCATCTAAATAAAACCCGTGCTAGCGCTTATTAAGCAAAATCCCCCTCACCACCAACTCTTTCAGGTCGTGGTGAGCCATTATACTGTGTACAGTTTTATTTCCTCTTTACTCCCACAGCTGCGCTGCACCTTTCTTTCCCATTTCCAATGTTTCTTTATCTGGCAATTAGCATGAAATGGGACCCCAAATGTTTCACCCAGAAGCCCTCTGCTGCCCCCTTCCTCAGCCTGGCACATGTGATTAGTGTGGCCCTGCCCACCATGAAGTGGGGCTGGACCAGGTTGCCCTGTGCCTCATCTGGATATAAAATCTTAGAGGATCCCAGGACTTGTGACAGCAAAACCCAGTTTTAGTGAGAAGCTTATTAATTAGCACATGGACCTTTGGGTATCTGGAGTGCACACACACATTGGGCAGTCCTGAGCTGTGCGGTTACTGTGGCTTGAAATGCTGTTGACTCTGGTAGGGCCCAATCCAATGAACTTTGTGGTAAATCATGAGCCAGGGTATCAACTAATATGCATCATTTGTATTACATAAATAAATGCCAAATATCTATTTATTTGGCAGGTGGTGTTCTCTTCAGTCCTCCCAGTCTCAGGCTATGGGCTGAGGAGGGAGAGGAGGATCGAGGTAGTGAGCCAAAGACTGCGGCGCTAGTGTCATCAGGAAGGCTTCCACCACTGCTGGTCTGCAGCTCAACCATTGCAAAGCCAGCAGGCCAAGGCACTCTAAGGAGCCCACCTCTACTCCAGCCCTGGAACGATCTGTGGACAAGGCAAGGGCCCCCATAGGGACACTTGTCTGCCTGTACACAAATACGAGGAGCTTGGGGGACAAACAGGAGGAACTTGTCCTCCTGCTCTACACAAATATTAAGATGTCATAGGATTAACGGAGACCTGGTGGGGCTCCACCCATGACTGGGCCACAGGTATAGATGGCTATACCTCGTACAGGAGAGATCGAGTGGATAAAAGGAGCGAGAGTATAGCTCTCTATGTCAAGGAAGGCTACGCACCCCTGCAAGCCAACATTGGCACCCAGGGTGGACAACTAGAGACCCTCTGGGTTAAAATCCATGGGGAACACGGCACAGGGAGCACAATGGTAAGAGTCTACTACAGACCTCCAACCCAGGATCAAGAGCTTGACCAGGAGTTAGCCAGGGAATTGGCCGAGGCCGCATGTTCCTTGTCCATGGTTGTCATGGGAGACTTCAACTACCTGGACATCTCATGGAAAGAGTGCTCAGCCAAATCCAAATGGTCGCAAAGCTTTCTCACGTGCATGGATGAGCTCTATCTGACACAAGAAGTCTACGGGCCGATGAGAGGCAAAGTGCTGCTCGACCTGGTACTAGCAATGGAGAACGACGTTATCATTGACCTAACAATCAAAAGGAAGCTGGGTGACAGTGACCATGAGCTGATCACCTTCACCATCCTTCATAAAGCTAGCAAGTCAGTCAGCAATACAGAAGTCCTCAACTTCAGGAAAGCTGACTTTGACAAGCTCAGGAAGCTTGTCAGTGAGGCCCTAAGGGACCACGACCCAAAGGGAGGGGAGTTGAGAAAGAGTGGTTGCTCCTCACGGGAGCGATCCTGGATACACAAGCAAAGTCTATCCCATCTCAGAGGAAAGGCAGCAAAAGGGCACAGCAGCCCCCTTGGCTGTACAGGGAACTAGCACACCTCCTGCGTCTGAAAAGAAAGACCTACAAAGGATGGAGGACGGGATCCACCTCTAAGAAGGAATATTGTGCACTGGTCTGGTCCTGCAGGGGGCAAACCAGGAAAGCCAAGGCTGCGACTGAACTCCAACTAGCTACAAGTATCAAGGACAAGAAGTCCGTTTTAAGGTATGTGGGGAGCCGGAGGAAAAGCAAGGGCAACATTGGACCCCTGCTTAACCAAATGAGACAATTGACAATTGATGCCCAGGAAGAAGCCAACTTGCTAAATGGATATTTTGCATCGGTTTTTCACCAGTCCCATGGGATGCCCGTGCCTATTATGGAACGGGAAGGCCTGGGTGAGGGAGATTCCTTACCCTCCATCAATACTGACTTTGTGAAGGAACACCTTGAGAGGCTGGACACCTTCAAGTCAGCTGGCCCTGACAGCTTACACCCCAGGGTACTCAAGGAGCTGGCAAGCATCATTGCCCAGCCCCTGGCACAGATCTTTGTGAACTCTTGGTGCTCTGGTGGAGTGCCTGATGATTGGAAGAAGTCCAATGTGGTGCTTATCTTCAAGAAAGGGAGGAAAGCGGATCCGGCAAACAACAGCCCATCAGCCTGACCTCTATCCCAGGGAAGATCCTAGAA
>NW_017729028.1:304184-306108 GCF_001723915.1 Gavialis gangeticus | reverse complement strand
AGTGAGCCAAAGACTGCGGCGCTAGTGTCATCAGGAAGGCTTCCACCACTGCTGGTCTGCAGCTCAACCATTGCAAAGCCAGCAGGCCAAGGCACTCTAAGGAGCCCACCTCTACTCCAGCCCTGGAACGATCTGTGGACAAGGCAAGGGCCCCCATAGGGACACTTGTCTGCCTGTACACAAATACGAGGAGCTTGGGGGACAAACAGGAGGAACTTGTCCTCCTGCTCTACACAAATATTAAGATGTCATAGGATTAACGGAGACCTGGTGGGGCTCCACCCATGACTGGGCCACAGGTATAGATGGCTATACCTCGTACAGGAGAGATCGAGTGGATAAAAGGAGCGAGAGTATAGCTCTCTATGTCAAGGAAGGCTACGCACCCCTGCAAGCCAACATTGGCACCCAGGGTGGACAACTAGAGACCCTCTGGGTTAAAATCCATGGGGAACACGGCACAGGGAGCACAATGGTAAGAGTCTACTACAGACCTCCAACCCAGGATCAAGAGCTTGACCAGGAGTTAGCCAGGGAATTGGCTGAGGCCGCATGTTCCTTGTCCATGGTTGTCATGGGAGACTTCAACTACCTGGACATCTCATGGAAAGAGTGCTCAGCCAAATCCAAATGGTCGCAAAGCTTTCTCACGTGCATGGATGAGCTCTATCTGACACAAGAAGTCTACGGGCCGATGAGAGGCAAAGTGCTGCTCGACCTGGTACTAGCAATGGAGAACGACGTTATCATTGACCTAACAATCAAAAGGAAGCTGGGTGACAGTGACCATGAGCTGATCACCTTCACCATCCTTCATAAAGCTAGCAAGTCAGTCAGCAATACAGAAGTCCTCAACTTCAGGAAAGCTGACTTTGACAAGCTCAGGAAGCTTGTCAGTGAGGCCCTAAGGGACCACGACCCAAAGGGAGGGGAGTTGAGAAAGAGTGGTTGCTCCTCACGGGAGCGATCCTGGATACACAAGCAAAGTCTATCCCATCTCAGAGGAAAGGCAGCAAAAGGGCACAGCAGCCCCCTTGGCTGTACAGGGAACTAGCACACCTCCTGCGTCTGAAAAGAAAGACCTACAAAGGATGGAGGACGGGATCCACCTCTAAGAAGGAATATTGTGCACTGGTCTGGTCCTGCAGGGGGCAAACCAGGAAAGCCAAGGCTGCGACTGAACTCCAACTAGCTACAAGTATCAAGGACAAGAAGTCCGTTTTAAGGTATGTGGGGAGCCGGAGGAAAAGCAAGGGCAACATTGGACCCCTGCTTAACCAAATGAGACAATTGACAATTGATGCCCAGGAAGAAGCCAACTTGCTAAATGGATATTTTGCATCGGTTTTTCACCAGTCCCATGGGATGCCCGTGCCTATTATGGAACGGGAAGGCCTGGGTGAGGGAGATTCCTTACCCTCCATCAATACTGACTTTGTGAAGGAACACCTTGAGAGGCTGGACACCTTCAAGTCAGCTGGCCCTGACAGCTTACACCCCAGGGTACTCAAGGAGCTGGCAAGCATCATTGCCCAGCCCCTGGCACAGATCTTTGTGAACTCTTGGTGCTCTGGTGGAGTGCCTGATGATTGGAAGAAGTCCAATGTGGTGCTTATCTTCAAGAAAGGGAGGAAAGCGGATCCGGCAAACAACAGCCCATCAGCCTGACCTCTATCCCAGGGAAGATCCTAGAAAAGATTATCAAAGAGACCATTCTCAACAGGCTGGCCAATGGGAACATCCGGAGGGATAGCCAGCATGGATTTGTCGTGGGTAGGTATTGCTTGACCAATCTTATTTTCTTTTACGACCAAGTGACCTATTACATGGACAAGGGGGAAAAGATTGATGTTGTATATCTTGACTTTAAAAAAGCCTTTGAAATGGTATCCCATGATCACCTCTTAGCAAAACTGGCCAACTG
>NW_017729028.1:285703-299184 GCF_001723915.1 Gavialis gangeticus | reverse complement strand
AGTGGATAAAAGGAGCGAGAGTATAGCTCTCTATGTCAAGGAAGGCTACGCACCCCTGCAAGCCAACATTGGCACCCAGGGTGGACAACTAGAGACCCTCTGGGTTAAAATCCATGGGGAACACGGCACAGGGAGCACAATGGTAAGAGTCTACTACAGACCTCCAACCCAGGATCAAGAGCTTGACCAGGAGTTAGCCAGGGAATTGGCCGAGGCCGCATGTTCCTTGTCCATGGTTGTCATGGGAGACTTCAACTACCTGGACATCTCATGGAAAGAGTGCTCAGCCAAATCCAAATGGTCGCAAAGCTTTCTCACGTGCATGGATGAGCTCTATCTGACACAAGAAGTCTACGGGCCGATGAGAGGCAAAGTGCTGCTCGACCTGGTACTAGCAATGGAGAACGACGTTATCATTGACCTAACAATCAAAAGGAAGCTGGGTGACAGTGACCATGAGCTGATCACCTTCACCATCCTTCATAAAGCTAGCAAGTCAGTCAGCAATACAGAAGTCCTCAACTTCAGGAAAGCTGACTTTGACAAGCTCAGGAAGCTTGTCAGTGAGGCCCTAAGGGACCACGACCCAAAGGGAGGGGAGTTGAGAAAGAGTGGTTGCTCCTCACGGGAGCGATCCTGGATACACAAGCAAAGTCTATCCCATCTCAGAGGAAAGGCAGCAAAAGGGCACAGCAGCCCCCTTGGCTGTACAGGGAACTAGCACACCTCCTGCGTCTGAAAAGAAAGACCTACAAAGGATGGAGGACGGGATCCACCTCTAAGAAGGAATATTGTGCACTGGTCTGGTCCTGCAGGGGGCAAACCAGGAAAGCCAAGGCTGCGACTGAACTCCAACTAGCTACAAGTATCAAGGACAAGAAGTCCGTTTTAAGGTATGTGGGGAGCCGGAGGAAAAGCAAGGGCAACATTGGACCCCTGCTTAACCAAATGAGACAATTGACAATTGATGCCCAGGAAGAAGCCAACTTGCTAAATGGATATTTTGCATCGGTTTTTCACCAGTCCCATGGGATGCCCGTGCCTATTATGGAACGGGAAGGCCTGGGTGAGGGAGATTCCTTACCCTCCATCAATACTGACTTTGTGAAGGAACACCTTGAGAGGCTGGACACCTTCAAGTCAGCTGGCCCTGACAGCTTACACCCCAGGGTACTCAAGGAGCTGGCAAGCATCATTGCCCAGCCCCTGGCACAGATCTTTGTGAACTCTTGGTGCTCTGGTGGAGTGCCTGATGATTGGAAGAAGTCCAATGTGGTGCTTATCTTCAAGAAAGGGAGGAAAGCGGATCCGGCAAACAACAGCCCATCAGCCTGACCTCTATCCCAGGGAAGATCCTAGAAAAGATTATCAAAGAGACCATTCTCAACAGGCTGGCCAATGGGAACATCCGGAGGGATAGCCAGCATGGATTTGTCGTGGGTAGGTATTGCTTGACCAATCTTATTTTCTTTTACGACCAAGTGACCTATTACATGGACAAGGGGGAAAAGATTGATGTTGTATATCTTGACTTTAAAAAAGCCTTTGAAATGGTATCCCATGATCACCTCTTAGCAAAACTGGCCAACTGCAGCCTTGGCTTCACCACGATCCGCTGACTGAGGAATTGGCTCTGTGGTTGGACCCAGAGGGTGGTGGTTGACAGAAGTCAGTCATCGTGGTGCGCTGTGACCAGTGGGGTCCCTCAAGGCTCTGTCCTTGGGGCCTATATTATTCAACATCTTCATTAATGATGTGGGCATTGGAGTCAGAAGCGGACTGGCCATGTTCGCTGACAACACCAAACTTTGGAATAAAGAATCCACACCTGAGGATAGGAGGCCAATTCAGGTTGGCCTTGACAGGCTCAGCAAATGGGTGGCTGAGAACCTGATGGTGTTTAACACTGAAAAATACAAGGTTCTCCACCTTTGGCAGAAAAACCCACAGCATCCTTATAGGCTCAGTAGTGCTATACTGGCTAGTACTATGGACGAAAGGGACTTGGGGGTCATGATTGACCACAAGATGAATATGAGGCTTCAATGTGATGCTGCAGCTAGTAGAGCGAGCAAAACACTGGCTTGCATCCATAGATGCTTCTCAGGCAAATCCTGGGACGTCATTCTCCCCTTGTACTCGGCCTTGGTGAGGCTGCAGCTGAAGTACTGCATCCATTTTTGGGCTCCACAATTCAAAAAGGATGTGGAGAAGCTTGAGAGAGTCCAGAGAAGAGCCACATGCATGATCAGAGGTCAGGAAAACAGACCTTATGATGAGAGGTGTTCAGCACTGAGAGGGGCTATGCAGCACTCTCCAGTTCGTGACAGATATGGATTTATGGGATGAGGAAGGCATGAGACCTATATGGCTATAAAAAGGAGATTTATTGACTTACGTCCCTTAATGATGGTGACTGGAACACTGGAGTTGCAAGTTACACTTTGTTCTCGGTTGCGGCTCGGCAGCTTGCAAGCTAATTTACTCAGTATGGATACGGGGGTGGTTGTTACGCCTCCGGAGCATCAGTGGGAGACGATGGGTGATCAGCCCGGGGGGTAACTACGAGTTCGGCTCGAGTTACTGATGAATGGTGGTCTCCCCGAACAAAGGACGGGGAAACTTTTTATAACTTTTCTTATCTGGTTTTACTCTGTGTCAGCCAATCATGACTACAAACGGATTCTTCTTTGTCTGCTCAGGTTTCAACACAGGCTCTCCCTCCTGTCAGCCCAGCCACCGGGACGGGGGGGTTTCTTTTTGTTTCTGTGGTACTGAGCCTGTTTGGTCATAAGAGGGCAAGCACAGCACATTATTCTGATTTTACAGTTTCATTAGAGTCAGCTAATTTGGAGCTTCATTTTATCTCGTTGCTACTAGCACCAATATCTTTTTTTGACGTCACAGTACCAGACTGCAATTTGTCCAAGGTTAGTTCTTCTGTGTGGGGGTCTCAAGTGATCTGGAAGGGGCACAGACAAGGGTGTGTGTACAGCACTGTTGTTAACTTGTACTTGACAAGAGGCTGACAGCTATGGGACTCTTCAGCCTGGAAAAGCACAGGCTCAGGGGTGATCTGATGGCCACCTATAAGTTTATCAGGAGTGTTCACCAGGATCTGGGGAAATGTCTTTTCACCAGAGCGCCCCAAGGGATGACAAGATTGAACAATCGCAAACTCTTCCAAGTCCGTTTCAGACTGGACATAAGGAAGAACTTCTATATTGTCTGAGCCCCCAAGGTTTGGAATAGACTGCTGCCGGAGGTGGTTCAAGCACCTACTTTGAATGCCTTCAAGAGACATTTGGATGTTTATCTTGCTGGGATCCTATGACCCCAGCTGACTTCCTGCCCCTGGTGCAGGGGGCTGGACTGGAAGATCTTCCAAGATCCCTACTAGCTCTAATGTCTATGAAATGTGCTGAAAAGTGTATTTATGGAGTACCTCTGCTAAAACTTGCAACAGTTTTAAAAAAAGAAGAAAGCATGCATCAATTTTGGATGAGCTAAGTGCCTAGGAGCTATATGCAAATTACTATAGCTGTGTTTAATTTCAAGGTTATTGTTTTCAAATTTGTTTCTCAGTTCCATGTGCTCAGGGAGAGCAGGGTCTGACAGTAAGGGAAGCAAGAATTGGTAGCAAGAGGTAAAAGTTGGGGGAAAGCAGAGAGCAAAGGGGTTACCTGGCCTCCCAGACTTATTTTCTCTGCTGTGGCAGTGGGAGAGGGACAAATGCAAGGCAAATCTACAATAGTTATATTCTATACATGGGAAATTTATAACAAATTGATAAATGTTCTGTATATAGAATCTAATTATTGGGGGGGTGGGTCATCTTATAATCAGGGTCATCTTCTATTAGAGTAAAAAGGGCAATTCTGGTGTCATGAAATATGGACTTATTTTAGAATGACTGTCCCTGAAGAGTTCATCTGGAAGAGTTTCAAGATGATTATCATTCATGTTTGCATGCACGTTTCAATCGTGCACCAAGAAAATGGAGATTTTGTTTGTTAAAAAGTACTGAAAAGGAGTTTTTGGAGAGAGCAAACTTTGATAACATTTTATATTTTCCCATCTTTCTTCTTAATAATCCATTGGGAATTCGGAACCTCAAGATAACTAAAGTTTTCCCTTGCTTTATGCAGGTTCTCTATGGGCAAATTTGTTCTTACGCGATGGCCCTTTTTATACCAGAAATTTATTATATATGAGGTCAGTTCACTCTTATGCAATTTGTGTGGTGGAAGCCCACAGTCAGCTGCTTTGTGTGGTGCACTGTGGGAGTGACATGCACCAAAATATAGTCTCCTGTGTAGATCTGTGCTCCTTGCTTATTGTCTGCGACATTTGTTTCTGTAGTTGCCATCCCGGTTATGATAGTGCCCTGTGGTTGTGTGTACTGTGCTGTTGGTGAGTACCAAAATTGTCTTGTAAAAGTGGTAGAAATGGGTCTGAGGGTCTTGGAACATATCCCTATTTATTACATTGTAAAGTGGGTTCCCTTTATGCGAATTCAAGCTACCTGCCATTTTCCAGGAATGCATGTACAGCATAAAGCAAGAGAAACCTGTATAGGTAAAACTTGAGGATGCCAAGATGCAATTAAAAATGCCATCAGCACAAAAGTTGAGAAGGTGTCTGTTTGATCCTATAGTCAAACCCTACATGCAAACACAGGCCTGCAGATGACTTTCTAGCATTTAGGTTCTTGGAAGAGATCGTTTTAATTGCACAAGAGTGATTGAGCAATTTTATAATGGGATTAAAACATGGTGCAATGTATGTGACTTCATTTGTATGGGGCAGCTATCTGAAAGGGAAAGCACTGACACAGGAGCCTGTGCTTCCTGCTTAGCTGCTGGGGGGTGCTGGAGGGTTGCTGGAGGGGGGACGGGGGGAGAGAGTTGTGATCCAAGAGTGGTGGTGGCTAAGACTGACCAGGGACTGATGAAAGCTCCTTTTTTTGGTACCTCTCTTTTATAAGAACATCAATTCCCCCCATGGTGTGTCTGTTTCTTTCCTTTATTTGGGGCTGGATCTTTAGTAAGCGGTTGTGGGGAGACACTCAGTTCTCTCCTGCACCAATCCTATTTCCTTTTGTATTGTTGCAGGCCTCTGGAAAAGGTAGAATGGGCCCCTGATATTTCCATAGTGCAAGGGCAGATGGCAAGGACAGAAGCCAAGTTGCTGTTCTCTCTGCCTGATCTCTCTCCACCAGCATGCCTCCCTTGGGTAATGGGGTTTACAGTGAAATACTAAGTAATATTAACTTTAGAGGAGCTGGTGTCAGAGTTGCCAGCCCACCCAAAATTTTGTTACTGACATCCTTTAAACTTTTTACTGACAGCCATGTTTTTTTTTTACTGACATATGTTTTACAAAATATTAATATAGCCCTTTTGCCAGGTCCTAGATAGCCGTTTGCAAGGACTGGGCTCAAATTTAGGGATTTAGCACCACCTATATTTTTAAAAAGTTGGGTAAAGTAAAAACTAAAAAAGATTACTGCAGATTGTCAATAATTAAAAACAATTTTCTTGGTTTGGTAACCCTGCCTAACAGCAGCAAATGTTTTTAGTCTATGCTGCTCCCACCCCAGGGGTGTCTCTTTCATGCCATACCGTGATACCATGACCACATCGTGCACTGTGCTGATCCCTCCCAGCCCATTTCCTAGCTTTATCCTTGCTGGCTCTGCTCTACCCATCCTGACATGGAACCCCACCTGTTGCCTCTTCCCATACTGCCTGGGGCTGTGCAGCTTTGCATACCTATGAGGCAAGTGGTGTTGTAGACATGTGATGGGATGCAGGAGCAGCAGCATGTGGCTATGGGGGGAGCCTACAGAGGCTCTTGTGGGTCACAAAGCCCTGACAAAGCTCCCTGCAGGGCACTTCCCTTCCTCCCAGACACCTGATGACACTGTTCTGTCTGTGCTTTGTCACCTGGTATCCAGCCACTTTCTGATGACAGAGCTCCAATTAAGCTCATGGTTGCTTAGGTTTTTTTTCAGATAGCTAATTTTTTTATGAACTTGAGGACAGGCATTTTTTATGACTGTATGTTAATGGGAAATTGGCAGCTCTGGCTGGCATAAAGACACTGATGATAAGGGCCTTTTGATTATGAGGCTGGCTGACTCCATTGGCTAAAGGGCAAATTTATTTATTATTGGGAGGGAATGGGGAGGACGCTAGCAGTTGTCATCCTGAAGTGTTTGCATTCAATAAAAATAATTAGCTGTAAAAGTGGATGAATTTCCCTAACTGCCACTCCCTTTGCCAATATTCTACTTAGTATCTAGTCTTTTTTTTCCCTTACCTATTTCAATCTCATAGGTTAAAATCAACCTAGGGATCTGGGTGGAGTTAGTGCTCTGGTTAAGGCTGGAGATAGAGATGGAATGAATTGTGATATGGGAAAATGCCTTCCCCCCCCACCCCACCACAGCACCAGACTGTGGTGGGGTGAGCTGCATTCACTTTGCACAGAAGTAGGGTGGTGGTCTGGTCAGGTCTCAGGGTAGCAGCCATGACTGTAAGCATAGCACCATCTCAGTTTGCCCCCTTCCCTCTGCCTGTGGCTATGGGTTATTTGAGAGTCCAGGAAGCTGCTCTGGGACCTGGGTGAGAGCCGGGGGGTGGGGGGAGGTGGGGGGACAGAGTGGAGAAAGGAAATAGTGCACCTTGGGATGCTAGGGGATGTGGGAGAGCTCTATCACTGTATGTGTAATATGCCACATGTTCAAATTAAACCGCTTTACAAATGAGCCACAAAGATGTTCCACATATAACAAGTAACTTCTTTGAGGCTGGTTAGCCATTAATGTACCTAATTAGCCTTTTCTATTGCATGATCAAATCACTTGTATGTGTTGCATATTGCAATTTATTATGTGATTAATGTGTTAATTGCATAATATATATAACATCTGCAAGGGGCCTTAGTCTATGCATCTACTTCAAGAACATTAGTATTGAATATATATGATTAAACCAACATGCCCACCAAACAGTTGTGATTAGGCATGCTTCTAAGGATATTTTCACACAGGTAATAAAGACTTAATCATGATGACTTTTAGGAAAGATTTGGAATGTGTGTCTCAGCAAGAGAAATCTAGAATTTCAGGGTAGCATTATGCAGAAATTAATGTGACTTATGTCAAGCATATCAAACATAGGCTCTGTGACTTAAATATGGCCAGTGGAGCTTCTCCATCCATCCTGCTGGGCTTCTGAAAGCTGCAGGGAATAGCCTGCTATGTAATCTGGTGCCCAGTAGCTCCAATAGACGTGGCCCTTGTCAGTAGGTGGGGAAAGTGAGGGCTGTGCAACACAGCACTTGGTTCTTCCATTGCCAACTGGCCCACTGCTGTCCCAAGCTAGATCTGACCCATGAGAAGCCCTGTGGTCTAGATCCAGCCCAGAGTCCCAGGTGAGTTTGAATCTTTGTGGAAGAATATCTGGCCAAGACCATATTGAAATGGTGAACAAAGCAGTGATTTCCAATTCTTCTAGTATTTTCTGCTTTAAGGAATGAGCAACTACTTCTGGTTAGCATCTCCTTCCACATCAGGTGATAGGTAAGGTACCATATCTTAAATCACCAGTGGAAATCTGTAATGTAAACATATAGGTTCCATGTGCTTTAAAGATGGGCAGATTTTTTGGTTTCTGTGTTGAATATATTATTTGGGGCGGGGGGAAATGGATGGTGTGCTGAGGGGAGGGAAATGATTAACTTTGCACTGTGTACATGGCTAAGGTCAAGGGCTGGCAACCTCTTACTCATGTGCGTCTAAGCTTGCAACATGGCTGGCAGTGTGGGCCATTGTTCTTCTCTGCTGCTCCAGTGTCAGTGAGCAGAGGCTGCAGCGAGTGAGAACAGTCCACAGAGGCTAGAGCAACTTGCTGTGGAGTGGCCAGAGGCTGTTGGTATGCCATAGCAAAACACAGACTGGATCAACCAGCTAGGGATCAGCATGCCCTTAGTAGCTGTAGGTTGCTGATCTTTGGTTAAGATGCTGGATTCTTTCCTATACAACTAATTTGAAAAATAAGGTGTGCTTGGAAAATTATTCAGCCGATAGGCCACGTTTCTGAGGCTGCTAAAATTGATGGTCATGTTGGAAGCTAACTAGTAACTGGTCCCTGTTTTCACTTATAAATATGTATGCATTTTACAAATCAGATAATACACATAGCTCTGAATGTTTGCTGGACTTTTGCCGTTCTTAGTAGGGAAATAAAAATAGTGTCCTGGTTCATAGGTGACTGGTAGGGGGTGCATGTGCCCCCACTGACGGGGTCGGTGCCCTCCCCCCCTGACAGCTGACACTGATGCTGTCGGTAGGGCTGGTGCCCCCTCTGACAGAGCCTCCACCAGCAGTGACTTCTTTGGGTGCGCCCCTCCAGATTCAGGAGGCACCAGTCACTCGTCCTGGTTGATTTCATCAGCAATAAAAACCTTCAGTCACTCAGTTCTACCCTACAGTCATGGGGAGACTATCTGTGGGGCACATTTTAGGACTCTTTGGGGTTCATATGGCCCTCAGGCCATGTTTTGGTTATCTTACTGTATAGTTTTGCTGCTCTACTGGGTCAGGTGTATTTTTAACTAATTTTTAGGTTGAACAGTATTGAACATTGAGTGCAACAAAGGCTTAGTGATTGCTGTTAGCTTTTTACTTTTTTATTTTATAGAACTTTGTGATGACAATAAAGAATCAAAATCACTGCAAACCTAAGTGATTGTTAGCATGAGCAGTAGTTGGAAATAACAGCATTCTGCATGAAAACAATTAGCTAAAGCTAGAGAGGCTTCTCTCACAAGACTATTACACAGTTTACCCTCATAGTTATCTAGTAAAATGAAAACTCCTCTTCTTTTTGGGAGAACTGCTAGATGTTGTCCTGTACAAATAGGATTACAAAGAGAAAACAGAAATCTGTCCCTGCTTTCTATCTGACATCTCCAACCTACATAGGATATAGATACCTATATAAAGTAGTCTTACACATTTCTTACTACTGCAAGTACTTGTTGAGGTAAGAGGTTCATATTATGGTGTTGTATGCAGGACAATAATTTGGATGGATAGATTATAGTTATGACTTCCCAGATGAAGGCCTTAAAATGATGTATGAAAAATTAATACTCAGGGAACTTCTTTGCAGAAGATTTATTACACAGAAGAAGTAATGGCTTGTGTGTTTACCAAGTACATTTCCCAAATACAGTTTTGCCAAACACGTCACCAAATAACCAGTATGTTATTGATAACAGTCTTTGCACTAGTTAAGCCATGTAGGTTATATTCCTTTTAATTTTCAAAACATTTTGAACAAAACAAGTAGAGAAAACTTTGCTCTTAAGGAATAAGAAGCTACTGGCTCAGGAATGATACCACATATTGTTATGTTAGGGAATAATAATTTTGCAACAAGTAATCAAAGATATAAGTATTGTTAAACACTCTTTAGAGTTGGATTCAATAAACTCGTAAACTCTGATTTGCCTATGAAATCTTATGGGTTTTCCTTGAGTTTGTTTTTTGTTGCTGCTTTGTGATGGTTGCTTCATTTTGTTGTGTGTCTATGAAAGCACCTGTTTTCTTTAATAAAGTAAATGTTTTACGTGCAGCCAACCCAGTGTAAGTCTCACTGGGTGAATCAAGGATTATATAATAGGGTTCTCAGCCTTTTGATATTCTGGATAAAATGAATTTCCAATTTCACCAGCATGGGCAAATTGGCAGGTGAAGTATAAAACTGTAGGTCTCTAAGTATCCGAGCCTTATATAGTATCAAGTAGCATATCCTCCAGGATTCTTGGGTACCAAAATAATACCAGGTCTAGGAGACCCAGTAGACATGTTGTTTGGATGACTCTTAACAATGGATAAAGTAATCTGTCTCCAGTAGAATTCTTGTATGGAAAACAAAGTTTTTTTTTCTTCTGTTTTCTATTCCTTTGGCTGCCCCACTGACCTTATATTTCAGATATATTGGACCACATTCCTGGCTTGGCTATGATAGTATATTCTCATTGGGCACAATATAGGGGATATTTCTTTTTTTTTCCATCAGAACAGGATGTACGTCTTCAAGGGTGGAAGTAAGTATCTACCAGAGTTTCTGTATTGTTCCTGCAATATATTGCATCCTGTGTTCACTTTTTGTCCGAGCATACGATAGAGACTCTAGTCCTTTCTGTAAGAGATTCCTGGATTAAAGACCTTCTTCAGCAACTTAATACACATGTTCTGGGACTAGGGCATTATTCTGAAGGAAGTCTGTAAGAATGGATTAACCCAAACTTGTATCATTCTAGGAACTCTTTGTATTTTAGTATCTTTTCCTTTTGGAATGTTAAAAGATGACCTTAATCCCCAAAGGGGAATTCAGGAGAGACTGACAGCTAGAAATGCAGGTTAAAAATAGCAGAGTTGACCTGAAATACAAACAGTAGTTTATGTGCTAAATCAAGGTTTCTTTCTTGAACATTCATTCCCTCATGACTTAGTTAATTAAATTAGATAAAATATGTTGTTTGAATTGATATCCCAAAGTAACTTCTCACACAGAAAATAGTGTAAACTAGCAGTTTATCCATCCCTATTTATCTAACCTCTTGCTAACTTGAAACTCCTGGTTAACTGAAAGTCGGTCGTGTCCCCTGACAGCAATGCGTACCACGCATTACTCCCCTGCTTATCTAAAGAGACATCTGAAACGTTCAGAATAATGGAGTTTTGGATAAGTGGGTGAGCATTGCGTGAAGCACATTGCTGTCTGGGGACATGACCAACTTTCACTTAACCTCACGTGTCAGTTAACAGGAAGTCAGAAATACACTATGCAGGAGATGAAATGGGCATTGTGTGCTTAGTAGATGTGTGCTGTTAGGTAAAGCATTTCAAAGTGCATTTTCAGGATGTCTGCAGAATACACCTGCTTTTCACAGTTAACCAGACCCTTTATATTTTCTCTGCTGTGACATTTTTCCTAGTTGTCCTAATGATGTAAGTAAGTCGTGATGGTCCTTGAAACTAAACATCACAAGGTGCACTGCAGAATTACAGTGCTTTTGGTTTATTCATTAAATTCAATTTAATTTTAATTGTGATGTTAAATTCACAGCTGGTTGGGCTGGCTAGGTGGACCAGCAATAATACTACATGAAACCCGTCAAGCCATGCAAATTCAATATACTGTGTGTTTTTAATCCATTGTGCTTGTAGAGTTGCAAGCTTTTCAACTCAAAGAAAATAGTGGGAAAGGGCAAAGACTGTTGAAATAGTCTTTGTTGTGAACAGCAACACTTAATTTCTATAACAGCAGTATCTGTTAAGTGATTGAGTGGCATTCACAAGGTTCTTTGTTATAGCTTTCTGTTGGGAGGATGGCAGCTGTAATATAAATCTGTTTCTGGGAGACAGGGGGATGCTTCTGAAAGGCTGAGTAGTTCCTGTCGGGCAAAAGTGATCTTCACTGGGTAAAGGCAAAATCTAAGATCATCCCCTGAAAACTCTCTCATCACATAAGTACAGAATAAATGTACTGAAGCAGTATCTGCTTGGAAAAGGGTATGGAAGAATGGAGTGCACCCAGCTGGTAGCGTAGAAGTAATCCTGTGCACTTTTGGAGAACATCCACACCTTGTTTTAAAAATTTGTAATGTGAAAAATCTCATCTGTCTCTTAACGCTCAGATTTCCATCACTGTGGTTAAGCAGCCATACAGAATGCAAAAAGACAAGAAAGATTTTCTGTTGAAGCTAATACTAAAATACTTTCATTAATTGTTCAGAAAAAGTGGAAAGAGCTAAAATGGCACAACAGGAACACTTCCCTTTCTCTTCCTTGCCCCTCTCTGGAGATCATGAACCCAATCCTACAGCAAACTTGGGGATTCTGCCTGAGGAAGGGCTCTAGCACCAGGACTGATTTTGCTCTAGCCCACTTGAGTGTATCATTCAGTTGGTAATGTTATGCATTCAGTCATAAAGTTAACCTAATAACAGTCAAAATTCAGTTAACAGAAGGGAAGGGAAATGTCTGACCACCATGTTTTATTCTGTGGGAGATAGGGTAGGAAATACCGTATTTACTAAAATACAAGACCAGGTTTTTTCCCCCAATCCACCTGGGGGAAAAAAGCTCCTCATTTTATATTCACATATAAGGAAGCCTCATCAAGTACATTGTCTATAATTTAACCACTGCCAAAAGCAGCATGGGCACTGCAATTGAAACCAACTGTGAAATTGATTAGATGCAGCCAAAACTGAGCATGACTATAAAATACATGCCCCATATTGGGCAAACATACTGATGGGAACCTAACACAAGGCTAGGTTAGTGCAGCCCATCTGAATAAAATATATGGTAGTGTCCATTGTGCTCAGTCCCGCTTAGCACCGACTTTTTCAAGTCATAGTGAGCTACTACATTCAGTACATTTCAACTTGATCTTCACTCCCACACCTAGCTGTGCCTTTTTTTTCCAATTTCCAATTATTTCTGTTTCTTCACCAGTCTTAAATATCTAAAATTCAAGGCAAACCTCCAATAATTAAATTTTGTACCTGGAAAATTGTAACAAATTTTGAAATTTTCCATCTATAGAAACTAATTATGGGGGGTCATTTTATATTTGAGTAAATACAGTAGTCAGTTGTTTTGAGGTCATGCCCTGAAACTTATATCACTTTTTAAAAGATCCTTACAGTAGGCAACGTGGTATTGCTTCAATGAGATTCAGCAGTGTCTTGACTACTTGACATTTTAGCCTTGAATTGTGAATAACAGCCCTAAAATGGCTATTGTAATAATAACTTACCCATCCTATGTTGTCTGAAGCCTATAGATTAGTGGATGTCATGTGTAGAATGGTGTTTCCATGGAACCCACCAGTGAACTCTTGTCCAGTCAGTCAGGGACTGTATATCCTTGTTCGTGACATACTGTATTATACATTAGGTGCAGTCATTGCTCTTTTTATTTATTTATTTTATTCTAGGACTAAAGAGCCCCTTCAAGACAGCATAATAGCTACTTACGAAGAACATGAAGACAGTGTATATGCGGTGGAATGGTCCTCAGCAGACCCATGGCTGTTTGCCTCTTTAAGTTATGATGGGAGACTTGTTATTAACAGAGTACCCAGAGCACTTAAATATCATATATTGTTATAATTTGTGTGGATTATCATTAATTATTAATTTGGCATTCCTTTCAAAAGGTTTGACGGTTGTTGATTGTTCAGTTTTAGGAGTTTAGTACTCTTTGTTTGAAAGTGAACATTTAAATATATTTTTTTTTTTAATGTTTGGAACAGCGGTGATATATTTTCCTCAAGTTGTGGTACTGTTTTTTTTTTTTGTTTTTTTTTTAAATATAGTAAGTTTAATAAGGAAATTGTTAACAGTTGATTGTTATTAAAATATACTGTTTTTGATGCATGGAGCTTTCT